>NW_005842838.1:180215-207494 GCF_000455745.1 Alligator sinensis
CAACTAAACTGGTTGCTGCCCCCATGGAGGGAGCCACACCACAACAAATCCTTAAATTAGGAACAGCTATCCCCACAGAGAAAGCAGAGCAAGCTCTGGTGGTGGAAGGTCCTTATACAGTGTAGCCATGTCCACGCTAGGGGCTGTACCACTCCAACTCTGTCAGTCAGGCATCTCATTCCTAATGGAACAGCTACATCAGCACAAGATCTGCAAAAACAGAGTTGTGCCAGAGGACTGACAAAAAGCAAATGCTAAGAAGCAGTCTTCACTGAAGGGGAGTCTGGCAGTGACTGGCCCATCAGTCTGACTTGTCTTTCAAGAACAATAATGGCATAAAAAGAGAAAGCAAGAGGGGCCTGACTCTCCACTGACCCCACCTCATGCAGCCATCAAGGAAGCGTGAAAGGTCTCATTAATCTACACTGTAGCCGCTATGCATTTGAGGATCGGCCCCTCAAGTGCATCTGGAGCACTATTGGGTATTTACAAAGAGCAGATCCTGCCAGATAAAACCGAGCACAACAGATTTACAGCAATTGCAGGCTAGTGGAAGAACTGCCGACGTTATGTAGTTAGATTTTACTGCACTATCTCAAGAAATCTCTCAAAATGAATGCCAGTTGACTTGGATTTAAGCAGTGTCTCATGGACATCCGGAGAAACCTACGCCAAGGGTTATGTTATCAAAGCAGCAAACAGCTAAGGGCAACACATAGCAGAACAGGAGCTGAGATTGGTAGGAGGGGTCTGTTGCAGTAACACAGGGACCACACTGGATCAGGATTTATTTTACATGTGGAAGAGTAAATGGTACAACCAAGAAACACAGCTAAGCTACTTGCACAGCCCCATTACCAAAGTGTCTGAAAATCCCTCAATATTTAATTAATTTACCCTCAGGCATCCCTGTGTGATAATGAAATATTATTTCATGATGGAGAACTGAGGCATAAAGTGACATACCCAAGGTGACATGGGAAGTCAGTCAATGGCAGAGAAGGAAATAGTAACTAGGTGAGCATTTTAACCACCTCAGCATCTTTCTTCTCCAGGGATCGGCTCCAGATGATACTAATTTGGGAAATACTAACTAGTGAGGGCAGATACAGAGGGGCTCATATCAGTGTGGGACTAATATTGTTACCAGATCTGTACATGCAGATCCTCTTGTGAGATTGGGGCCATAAACCAGAAACTCCCATAAATGAGATCCCACTTGTCAAAATGAAGCTAATGCAGCTCTCAAGAGACTGGAGAGGAGGGGGGGGACCTGGATACAGCGGAGTGGAATGAAGAGTGACACTGAACAGGCATCTAAACACCAACACTGTGTCATAAGGACTAGCCAGTCACTGCAATTTTCAGGGTGTAAACACAGGACCAAGGGATAGCAGCCCCATCCATTAGAACAACGATATGTTGGGACAAGGTATCACACAAGCAAGGTGCAATGGTTGAGGAGGAAGAGGGACCACTTGCCATAGGAAAGGGTCAAGGGAGGAGTCACCAAAGGAAATGAAGAAAGGGAAAAGTTGGATTGGACATAAGGGGCTGTCCCAAAAGTAAATGCCACGCAGGTGGGCAAGGGAAGGGGGTGGATACTCCATTGCTTGGGATGCTTCAAGTGAGCCTGGGTGAAGCATCTGTGATTCTGTGGCAAGGAAGGATCCTGCACTGGCAGGAGTGGCGATGACCTAATAGGGCTTTTCCATTTCTAGACTCCATGATGAATTCAGCAAAGCAAGTCTCCACAAGACTCAGGGTCCTGGCATGGACCCAGGGTCCATCTATCCCCAGCCTGTCTCCAATACTCAGAGGAAGACATTAAACACTCAGAGTGCACCTACATGTGCAATGCTTTGCCCCCAGGGCACAATTTCTTCTGACCTCATATGGGAATTGGCTTCTACCCTAGAGCATGCAGCCTGGCCTGCATTCTAACTAAGCTGTGCACAGATACAGTCCTTTGTGACTAGATTTCCACTTGCCATTCACTTCCATTATAAACCAGATTTTGTCTTCCCGACCTTTCTGACAGTACATCAGGTTCCAAAGAATTTCTTCATCAGGGAAGACTAGAAAGAATCAGGCAAGGAACTTTAACATCACGATGTTCCAATAATGTATCAATTTGCCTTACAGCGTGTCCAAGACAGCTTGGCTCCATATGTATATTTTTTCATTGGCTTTGCTGAGGAGAAATAACATTTCAGTATTATCTTTTCAGAGGTGAGGGGACATTGTGGGGAGAAATGACAAAGACGTGCAACTAAAAACAGATCATGATAACCCACACAAAGAGTTTTGTCCAGCTTTGATTATTTAGTCATGTTTCAACACGTGTTACCTAATATGTGTTTCCTAACCTGATGGCAAGCTGAAGTACAGACACAATACAAATGCTTGTATCCTGTTAACGCCAGAATTTACAAGCATGTTTGTTAATATTTGAACATTAACTTGTATTGAGATGCATTATTCAAGTGTAACCATAAATTACTACAGGGTAGGTAGGGACACAATTAACCAGAGGTTTAAGAACACAGTTACAAAAAGGTTATAAGATGCAAAGAAAAAGAGAGAGACAGAGAGAAAGATAGAAATACAGTCCTTCCATTTCTTATTTTCTATGTACTGCTTAAAAGATTCTCTCAGCTGATGACTGCTTGATGAAGACAACTGAAGTTCCTCATTGCTTACTGGCTTTTTCTGGACCCTGAAAGAAAATCTTAATCTGATTCCTTATCAATTAGGCCGGAATGCAGAAGAATTCCTCAAAGACGTGTGCATTTAAGAGTGCAGGGTTTTCTTCCCTGTTTTTTGCCCCTGTTCCCTGTGGACAGTGTGGCCTAAGTCAGAAAGAGCTGTCTTTACATTGCTACAAATCAAAATTTAACACATCCAAATATTCCTTGTTTTTCAAGGTGGGAGGAAGGCAAATGCTACAATGGCTCAAAGGCAAGTCCTGCAGCAGGGAGTTCCACAGGTCAGTGTCCAAAGCAAACCTAACCATCCATTAATCAACCAGCTAGTTCTCTTTATGCTTCTACAGCAAAAGTGGAATCCATGCCAAGGAGAGATGCCAGGGCCATGCTGTAACTGCAGCAGCCTCCCTTCACCTGATGGTATCTAGCTCATTCCTAGCTTGGCTGAATGGTAGAAATGGGGGTGGTGGCATGTCAAAGGAGAAAGGGAGTGTCACCTGGTAGTTATAAGAGGAGACTGGAACCGAAGGTCCTGGATTCTATAACTAGCTTCACTGGGCTCCATGACAAAACATTTAATTTTCTCTATGCCTTAATTTAACCATCTCCATACTGGGAATAAAGATACTAACCTACCTCCCAAAGGGGGTTATGAGACCGTGTTTTGAACTCCTAGAGAAGGATTAAAGCTGGTGGTGAAAGACAGTGCAGGACTAACTCATTCAGCGCAATGGAGCAAACACTCCTGTAGCAAGCAGCAGCTGGAACAAGCATGGTGGCGTGCCCTCCTGATGGTGACCTCGCAGCTGAATAACTTTGCCTGCCACCTAACTACTGGTTGGAAATCATTTTCCATCTAGGTGTTGATCTCTCCACGTAGAAGCCCATCAGAGCACAGGCAGTCTTGAAATTATGCTCTATTGATCCTGCTTATTTTCCTCATGGTTACAGATGCTTCCACCAAGCCCTGCCTACCACATGGAGGACTGAGAGAAGCAGACAGCCAGGCTCCATGCTTCATCTACTACCTGAGAAACATCCTGCAGGCCAAGGTCATAGAGACACCTAGTCAGAACAGCCTGGCCTCACTTTACCATAATTTACACTAGAGTACTCACTCCAGTGGCATGGACACTGGGAAGTGTGGCTGGATGCCCAGAGGTTGAGGGTTTGAGGCCACAGTAGAAGTGCTCATGGCATGGCTGTGTCAGATTCCAATGAATCTGTGAATTCTGCCAAATACCTTGTCAAAACGACACACACAAAAAATTATGATGGTGTGTCCAACATAGGGCCTGTGGGCTGGATCCAGCTGTGGAACTGGCCTGTATGTCTTGAAACAACCTCATGTACAACATGTGGTATGTGAAGTTCATCTGGTGCGCAGGCTGGACCCAGCACCATGTATGCTATACACAGCACAGGCGGTTAGGGCACGTGCTGCATGCAGTGACTGCAGTGATCACATAAAACCAGCCCTGAGTACTGTCTCTGGGGCCAGTCTAGATTGGGCCCCAGGCTATCCATGTGCACCAGTGCCAGTATGCAGGGCTGAGCTGGCAGGTTACTGCATGTAGCATGTTCCCTGTGCCAGCCCCCTATGCCACATGCAGTGCATGTGGCTGGTCCAGCCCTACGCATGTGGCACCTTGCTAGACCAGGCCTGCTGTGCACTGGCTCCAGCATTCACAGAAGGCCTGAGGCCTGATTTGGACCAGCCAGCAAGCCCCGGAACAGGGCTAGTGAATGCTGCATGCAATGTACAGGACTCACCTGCACATATACAATACAAGGGGCCAGCACAGGGCACACGTTGCATGCAGCACCCAGGTGGGCCAGCCCTGCACACTGGCTCCAGTGCATGGTCTTGATCTGGCCCAAAGACCAGTCCAGTCATGGGGCTGGATGAGTTTGACAGCCCTGAATTACACCTTTAGGGTCTGATGGGGACCGGGGCCCCTTTGTGCTGCATGTTGTGCACACAGAGTAGAGGCCATCCCTGCCCCAGAGGGCTTACAGACAGGACAAAGGACTTGCTGCTGTTGCCTTCTCAGGCAAGAGACACTGCAGATGAGAGGGGATCTGGCTCCCTTCTTACCAGTGCCACAGGCCTGCTGCTCAGTCACCCATCTTAGTGCTCCATTTGCTAAGAGCAACCAAGCCTGTGAAAGGACTGGGGTTAACCAGCAAAAGAGTTAACCATTTAGCCATTAGCAAGCTGGCTTTGCTATCTTCTTGTCCACTGCCCATCACTGCTGATGCTGAGTGTCAGAGAGGCAGCTGTGCGTGGTACTGGGCTCCATAATCTCACTAGTGCTGACGTCTATCCCCCCACTGGAGCTTGAGCCTTTGATGAGAGGACTGACTGAGGGCAACCTGTGCCCCACAGAGTCCCACACTGGCAGCAGAGGGGATTGCATGAGGAGGGCAGAGGGGGCCCTGAAGGACAGAGACATGGGACCTGGCTCATGGGCTGCCTCCCTGCCCCTTTTCCTCTGCTTGGAGTAAGGAAGACCTCACACAGGAAACCACTGTGAGGGCCCATTCACCCCAAGCAGCCAGGCTGTGCCTTGCTGACCATTTACATGCCAGTATACTGTCTGTGCCCCCTCACCTTTGGGACTTGTTGTCAACTAGAGCTGGTAGTTAATAGCTCCAATTGCCTCAGCAGCTGCCAGCCCTTTGTCATAACACACAGGAGCCTGTGACAGACAGGTAGTGCTGGAGGGAGAGCACTCCCTGTTAGGAACAGGGACGTTTAATTTGAGCCCTGGCCTGCTTATCTGTAACATGCTTCTTTGTACATCTTGTGGGTCTCATCTGGAAAACTCTGCTCTGCACAGAGGGCTGCCTCTGAGCCAGCTCTGCACAACCCCTGCAGCACGCACACAGAGCTGTGGATCAGATGTATACGGGGGGGGGCACCTCCAGGCTCTAAGGTGCCCAATCATGCCATAACACTTAGCACTTTAACCCTCACCCAAACTTTGGGGACCTCACACCCTCTCTTTAGGACAAGGACTGCATCACCCTGTCTTTGTCTAGCACCAGAATCTCTCATCCAAGCACCAATCCATCTATACAGTATTTACCCTTGAATCCACTGGGAGGTGAGCCAGTGTCAGACGAGGAACAGACACAGGGATGCTGCATAACTTCCTGAAGGTCACACAAGATGTCCACGATGAGAAAGAAGCTTAGACTCAGGCATCCTAAAACCAAGGCTAAGGCCCTAATCCCTGGATCATTCTTCCTTCTCCCAGAAGGAACCTGTCACCCCTCCATGACTGTTCTTCTGTGAGCCATGGGCATGACAACAGCAGAGCCTCAGGGCCTCCTGATGCAAAACCCAGCCCACTTTCACTCCAGGTGAAAAAGAATTCCCCTCACTGCAGATCTGATGCACACTGAGGCCATTCCTGTTCTACCCAGTAGAAGGTAACATTGCACATACATCCTGGCCAGTCTATGGCAGTAACAGAACAGCCCATCTCTCACACCCCGAGTCCCCTCTGTGCCAGCCATGCAAAGCATACAGTCCAAACCAGGTGGATAACATGCATGAAATCCATCTGGGAATACTGTGGCCATGTCAGGTAATGGAGCATGTGACTTGGGAGCGAGATTAAGGGGCCATACGGTCCCATAAGAGCTTGTACCTGAACCTGAGTGACAGAAGCAAAGGGGCCTTTTAAGTGGATAACTGGGCAGTGTCCAGCGCTCCAGGTTCCATTTCTGACAGCCACACACAGTGTGGCCTGGGATGAGTCAATTCAACCTTCTCTGCCTCATTTCCCTGACTGAATGTACAAGCCAAGGTGGTATAAGGTGGCCAGGGGACAGAGAGCAGGGCTGCGCAGCAAAAACAGCTTTGTGTTAGACACTGCCAACTCATCACAACCTAAAGACACTGGGGAGATGGTTCAAGCCCTCTGAACCATCTAGGCTACAGCAGAATCCTGCCTAGCAGTAGGTCACCTGTCCCCAGAGCCTGGAGCAGCAGGGATCCCTGGGTCCACAGCTTGGGGACAGCCCTACCTGCTGGGCTGAAAAACCAGGAGCCTTGAAGCCACAGAAGGAAGCATGGAGGTCCCCAGCACAGCTTGGGTTCCTGGCTCCCCTTCAGTCCTCCAGGCAGGATTTCATTTTGAAATTACCTCAGACAAAATGGTTTGATTTTTTTCCAAATCAGACTTCTGCTTTGCAGAGAATCACTACAGCTCTTGTCTATGTTCCAAATGAGATGTACTTCAGGGAGGGGCACCACCGTTCCCAGCCCAGTGCTGATGGCAGGTGCAGGGAAAGCCTGAGGCACTCATGAGGTATGAAGGCTGACTGAGCAGCTATTCCAGGTGAATGGTGCTGGCATACTGCTCCAGTGAGTTGTGGCAGGGCTTCACACTCTGAGCCTGGCCCACAGAGGACAGCAGCCCACTACCACTCAGCCAGAGAGAGTCAGCTGCAGCTCCCCTCACCTCTGTAGGTCCCTGGCTTCGTCCTTAGCATGTTGGCCAAGATTGAGGCTATGACACATTTAAATACAATCTGCACAGTCTCCACTGGGGTGGAACCATGGCAGGCCTTAGGGTGCAATTGGGTGCAATGCCAGGCCTTAGGGTTAGAGGAGGAAGGGAAGTCTACAAGCATATTCACAGCCCCATAGGTATAAACGTTGGGAACCCACATGCACTGGAGTTCAGGTGTGACAAACAAGAACCTTCATGCAGAAATACCTTTCACACTTGCTCTTTGGTTTGCCCAGTAATAATATGCTACATATAAATTATTTGCTTGCTTTAGCTGTGTTTAAACTCTCCTGCTATCTTCCAGCAAAGACTCCAAGCTTGTGCTGGAATGAGCAGCTTGAAAAAGCAATGCCTTCCAGACATTTCTTCAGAGTTTGTTTTTTAACACATCTTTGCCAGCCTTCCCTTCTGGCACTTGTCTTTCTCATTTAAGGAGAAGGACAGTTCAGGTACTAGATTGGGACTCATATGAGCCTGGCTCAATTTCTTGCTCTGTCATGGACTTTCTATTGAACCTTGGCAGGCCACTGGACTACTTTGTGCCTCAGTGTCCCTTCATATAAACAGAGAACATAACCCTGCTATGGTCTGTCAGGCATTCTTAGTCGCAAGGACTCTCTCTTACTATGTGTGTGTACAGCCCCTGGAACAGTGAGGTCTTGATCTTGTATGGGGCCTCTAACTGCTACCACAGTAGGATCTTCCTAAAAATAATCTGTGGGAAAGCACCTGTTTCCTGCACCCTGTTGCTCTGTGCTGTCCGTTCAGCTAAAAAATAAAGAGGAAATTGTATGGAAATGTATTTAGGAGTATTTCTGGCAGCAAGTCTGACTGAGAACAATGTGGAGAGCTGTGGGATTGTCATACTTTGCTTGACCCTAAGAACACAGCAATCTCCTCTGGCATGGGGGAAGATGTTGAGCAATATGGGTACCAAAGCTCAATGGGATCTGGGTTTCCAGGTGTGGAAACCTGCACTCACCAACAGGGGATGGCAGGACACAATTCAGCTCTCCCAAAGTGACACGGGAAACCATGGGCTTGGTGACAAGACAAAACAAGAACACAGCAGTTGCATCAGTGTTACAGGGACACTGGGGAGAACTTTACCTCCCCCAGGAAGTCAAAATATTATCTCACTTCCTATAAATTATGTGACAGTTTCTGGATGCTGCAGGAGTGTCCCTCAGCAGGGCTGGGAGAAATGCCACCACCTATCCTGGCGCCTATGGGTAAACAGCCCACACGTGACTGGGAGAGATGTGCCCAAGTCAAAGCACCCTCTATCTGCCCTTCCCCAATACCCACATAAAGATCAAATGAGGGAAGAGTAACTGGAGTGGGAGGAAGTATGCCAATAGCACATGGGCAGCCCAGTAGAGTACAAAAAAGTTATTACTTTGAGCAGACCCCAGGCTTCTGCTAGGGCCCAGCACTGAGCTCCATGGGACAGATTGTACCTTGAGAGAATGCTCAGTAGCAAAATCCTGTTGTATTTTGCCTCTGGATCCAATTTAAGCCAAGTTTTGAACCCCTCTCCTCCCTGCACCATTTCATCTATAGAGTGGGATCCCCTTCCTGTATGTCTTGCTCACAGTAGTCTTGGAAGTAGTAGTGATGCTACTTTAGTGAGCCCAGTTCTGCAGCACTGGATCTCAAGGCCAAGAATGACCACTTTCATGGGCTACTGCTTGTGATCATCTCCTCCATGCACTGCACCACTGAACAGGGCTTGAACACCAAAAACCCCAGCTCTGCAAAGTACATCTGTGCTGATTAAGCCCAGGACTTCTGACAGGGGCTCTGAGCCTGCATGGGGGTGCTGGCAGACAGTTTGGAAGCCCTGTGTTTGTTTGTCTGTGAAAGGAATGCTCCCTTTCAGGCTTTATTCATGCCCAGCTGAAGCCTTACACTTGACTGAGTTGAGGGAGAGTTGCTTAGGGGGAAAATGAGAAAGTAATAAAATAAGTGACTGGCACTTCACTGCTGTGAGATTCTTGGCAAGTTCTTCATTGCTAACAACACTACAGAATGGTGTTAAACTCTACTGCCCAGTGGCAAAACCAGAGGACAGAGCCCATGGCATGACTCCATATGGACCCCAGGCTGTGATAATGCTGTGCATGCCTTACTAGACCCTTGCAGTCCTCCAGCACAATAGGTCTTGTTATCCCCACTTTACAGAGGGAAGACCTGCTGGGGCTCAGAGGTGAAGCCCTCTGTGCAAGATCACATTGTGAGAGCAATAAACCTGGAAGCAGAACCCAGGCACCCTGGCACTCGAGTCCTTGGTCTAAATATCAGGCCACACTCCCAGATATAGGTATATGTGACTACGCTCTGGTTCAAGCAGGAATTAATTCAGGGGTGTCCTATGGCCTATATTATTCAGGTCAAGGTGAGCATGGTGTCTTTTTGTTATATAACCTGTGTACCACAGGTGTGAAGAAAGTTTTCCCATCCTCCCCCCTCCATCTTCTCTCTACAGTAGAAGGCTGCACCCTAGGAAGCAGAGGCAAGTTAGGGCTAGAAGCACAATCAGGAAGCAATGCAGAGCTCCAGCCCAGCAGGAGGAGGCGGCATCTTCCAAACCAAACCAACCCCATTGTACACACAGCTGGTCTGGTCTGACCTAGGCCTACACAACAGCTCTACCTGAGCCTGCTGCTTAGGAGGGAATGGGCTGCCACAGTGACGGTGCTGCACCACAATTAATGACTTTCTGAACATCAAGGTGTCAGCTGTTCCTGATGTGGAACAAAGTGAGCAAGCCCCATTCATCTCCCTGCTCTGGATATGTCAGCCCCAGCAGCTGCCTGTGTCTCCACACCTGTCTGAGGTCCCCAAGCCACTTGGTAAAAATAGCACAGGCTCCTTCCACTCCTGCCGGTTCCTTTACCCTTTCTGCCGCCCTTGCTTCTTGAGACAGCAAATGAGGATGTCTCTACAGCAGCTGCATCTGCTAAGGGCTGGACCTAAACAAGCAATGCTCCCTGCAGCTCCTCCTGCTGGGACAATATGGAACCACAGGGGCCAGAGGCTTCCTCTTAAGTAGGGGCTGGCTACAGCCCTGCACCTCCCAGCATTCTGCAAATAAAATGAAGGGAATAGACAGAAAAAGTTTGGGGATGCTTCCATTGCTGCAGCAAAGACAAACTGCCCAAAAGGTTGGTTCCCCTAATCTACAGCCCCCCACAGTGGAACAGCCTGGAACCACAAGATCTAGGAACATCTCAGTGGCAGCGCTCCTGCACCATCCCCTGCAGCACCTTTTGCCGGAAGTGGCTGGTACTGCAGTCGTTCAAGGCAAAATTCCTCCCTAGCCATTACCTCCAGGTGATAAATCTCTATGCTGCTTATTTAAACATCAGCTTTCCAGTGGCTAGAAATATGTACAAACTTTTCCAGATTCTGAAAAGAATCCGCTTACTAAGGCAGCCCAGGAGTCTGAATTTTGAGACAAGACCAATGCTACCTCACTAGCATAAGAGAGACTCAGGGCATCTAGAAGATATTGCTTATTATCCTGTCTTTCTGATACAGCACCATCTCATCCTGTGACACCTTTCCTTTGGCTCTCTTGGTGGCAAACTCAACAGCCACCTATTCATTCTGCTTTGGGGAGTTTGAGTGGCGACAACATTTAACACACAGAAAGGCCAAAGGTCATCTCAAGCTGAGCACCCAGTAAACCCAGTCTTTGTGGCAGAACAGGCAAAAATTTGGAATTTCTGTTTCATGGTAATGTGATAACGTACTTTACACTGCTGCCTCCGACATGTCATGAGATGATGTAAAAACTATAGGAATCATAGGAAAAAGGGGGGGGGAAATCATACAAAACTCTGCAAACCAACCCCCCCACCCCAATAAGAAATTCTAAAATGTTCCAAAATGAAAAATTGTGAAATAAAAATTTCTATTTTAACATATTTTTGCTGAAATTTCATCAAAATCAAACTCTGGGGGAGACATTTCAAAGACGGAATTTTTTTATCATCAAAACAAAAGAATCCCAGGCGCTCTTGGGGTCACATGAGCTACATTCCACTGAGGAAGCAGGAGGATTTCCCATTTGTAGAAGCAAAGCAGACAGCTCAAGCTGCTGAAGGAGCGTGTTCATCTTTATCTTCCCTGGGAGCAGTTCCTACATAGAGAACACAGGGTCAGACCCAAGAGGTGGCACTTTCACACAGACTGGTAAGGGACTGCCCAGACTAACAAAGCCACAAAATCCCTTCTTGGAAGCTTTAGCTACAATCTGGGTGAAATTCACCCCTTTGTAGAAAGCCAGTCCTCACATCACCCTTCAGCTTTAGGAATAAATGGGTCTATGTTGGCTTGTTATCACATAATGATTAATATCTAATTGCTTTATATTACTGCCTGGAGTCCCCAGTCAAGATCATTGCTCCATTGTGCTAAGTGCTGTATATTCACATTAAGGACAATGCTGCCACTGAGGGCTACAATCCAAATGGACAGAGGCAGTGCCCTCCTCACTATGGAGATGGGGAGCTCCAGTCTGTAAGGACACCCGAGAAGTCCATGACGAAGCCAGGCACAGAACCCAAATCTCAGAGACCTCAGATCTCTACCCCAGGCCACCCTCCCTCTTGCATTCAAGCTTTCCACAGGCAAAGAACAGCCGCCTTCTTCCAGTCTATGGAATTTTTATTTGCAGCTAAAAGCTCTCACAAACCAGAGCAAAGTCTGCTAGAACACACACAGGCACATGTGTGTCCTTGTCATGTTGCACCAAGGCCGCCTCGCCAAATGGCAGCTGCCTCTACAGATGGGAGACTACCATAATTTAAAGATGCAAGTATGCAGAAAACAAGCAGCAAGCTTTGCACAGCATGTTTACCCCTCAGGGCTAAAACCTGGGCCTGAGCTACTTGGCTCTGCCCCTTTCACTGCCTGAAGAGTCTCCAGTGATGGTGACCCTGTGACCCCTATGTGGCATCTTGCTTCACCGTCTCCATGTCCCAAACATTTTTTCCTACTATTCAGACTAAAATTGTTCTGTTTAAGCTTCAGAACCATTTATCTCATTGACTGAGGAGGATAATCCACCCACTTCTTCCTCACTCCCTGGCATATATTTATAGACAGTTATTCTGTCTCCTGTCAGCAGCTGTCTCTTCTCTCCTTTCCCAAACCTGCCTCTGGCCCTTTCCCTGGTTTTCCAGACCATCCTCATAGCACGATGCTCAACTGTCACGAGAGGCTCCCTGGCCCTGGCCTCAACAGGGAAAGCTCCCCGCAAGACCCCCACAACAGGCCTCCACTGATGCCAGCTGGCAGTGCCATTGCACTCTTTTAGAGCTGCACTTGGACATGTGCTTAGTGTATTGGCACAAGGGAGAGAGACCACAGCAGGGATGGAGGGAACCTGGCTCTGTTGCAAGGCATGGATGGGAGGGCTCTTAGATCTCCCCACAAACTGGCCAAGGGGTTGGGGGACTCATGAGATAGTTTGGGCCAACTCTGGGAGGCAAATGGAGCAGCTACTGACAGCCAGGTCAATCAAATGGTTGACCTCCCTCCCACTGGCATTAACTCCCTCACAGTGTTCTTAGCTCAGTGGCCAGGATGAGTACAGCACAGGCAGCCAAGTCCCTGGGGTCCCTCCCTCCATCCCTCTCCCCACGATGGCTCCACTACACTGCACTGCCCCCACTCACACAACCAGGGCACAGCTTGTGCCAGCCACCAACCAGCTGTCCAGCACAAGCCCCATGCAAGGCAGAGCACACACAGCTGGACAGGACTCACTGAATATTGGTTGATCTCAGGCTTGCAAACTGACAGAGCTGCCAGGAAGCACCGCTCTGTGGGCAGCAAAAGGCCTCTGGCTCTCAGACCCAAACGGAGCTTCCCTGAGAGCCGGAGTCATCGCTTTGGTTTCCATGAGACTGGAGCTGAATTCCTCCCAGTGAAGTGTAGTTTCATTTGCCCAACTGGCAGAATCTCTTCTTCCAGCCCTAGGCTTCAACATCCTCTGCCATCTCCCTTCAGCTAGCACTGACAAGCTGAGCGCACTGAAGGAAAATCCCAGCTCCTGTCATCTCTGGTTGCCCAGGCCTTCAGGCCTCACAAGCCTATCCTTGCTGCCTGGTGGTCTGCTTGTTCTCATCTGAGCCTCCAGCCTCGCTCTCTGCTCAGGGCTGACTTACCAGAGCGCAGCACCACATGCCTGCATGTTTCACGCCTCAGTCCCCTTCCAGAGCCATGGAGAAGAGGCCGGTATGGGAGCAGCGCTGCTAGACATAGACCACTCTGGGAATGAGGGGCCTAATCTGGGATAACCAGGGGAACTAAGGACCCCTGGCCCCTCACAAGGGCAAACCCTGCATAGGTTAGAGGCACAGGGGGAGATTTATCTGAGTGACTCAATTCATCTTTTCAATTTTTCCCCTATGTGATTCACTGTTCAACTCCCTTTGAATTCCCCTCTGGCAGGTTTATTGGGTACAGTTGCTCAGCTCCCATAACAGTGCTGCTGTGCAGGAGGAAGACAGGGGGGTATTACAGCAGAATGATTTATCCTCTAGCCTTGCCAGGCTGTATGCTGTACCTCCAGGCATATATCAGCCCTGCCAATAAGTAATTGGCAACTTGTTAACAGCTCATTGAGAACACTGAAGCCCACGTGACCACTGGAGACTAGGGCACCAGCAGGGAGGGATACTGTCCGCTTGAGAATTATAAGGGGGTAGGGGATGACACCTCAGCTACAGCCACAAAAATTATAGATCAGAAAACAACCTGCTTATTAAATGGAGTAACAGTAAATGGGTTCAGACTGGATCTAACATGGAAATATGTGTGATTAGCCAGAGAAGGTGGGGCCATGGAAATGTCCCAGCAAGGTCCTGGACGTAGGATGATGATGTGCCAGTGCTGTGGGCATAACAGAAAGCATCAACTCTGCAGGACCCCTGTGTGCTTGCTGGCCAGGTGATTCTGGGCCCTGGGAAGGACAAAACAAATGCCAAAATGTGCATGCTGTTTGCCTTGGTCAATCCAGACATGGAACTGAGGAAAGGCAGAGATCTGTTAAAACCTGATGCCACTTCTGGGTGAGAGCTCCAGTGGGAAAGGACTTTAAAAAAGGAGGGAAAAACCCTCTATCAGCAAGCATGCATCAAGAGTGTTAATTAGAGCTTGTTATTTTTGGAAGGAGGAGAAGACTGATGCTAAAAAATGCTATTCCAGGGCCCTGGCTGGGGCATGTGCAGGCAGACTTACACTTGTGAGGACTTGGGTTTACACACAGTTATAATGAGTCTATCACCTCACACATGGATACATCTTTTATGGACTAACTAATATTGTCTATTAATTATCAATTATTCACCACAACGTTTTCTGTGATTCCCTAGGCTGTTCATCAGAGGATCTCAGTGTGCTTTATAGATAGGACTGGAGTACCCCTGGGGAAGGGGACAGCATCATCATCATTTTCCAGCTAGACATTGAGGCACAGAGAGGGGAAGCGAGGAGCCCAAGGTCACACAATGAAGCAGTGTCAGAGCCAGGAATAGAACCCAGGTGTCCTGATTTATTACCCTTTCTTATGCTTTGTGATCACACTAGTGTCTCTCTTGCTCTCTCTCTCCAGGGGAATTATTTTAGAAATCTAGTATGGCTCCCTGCTGGTTCCCTAACAATCTAGGCATAAGCAGAAAACTCCTTCCCAAGCAGCATAATACCCTTGCCTCCCACTCAAAGTGAGACAAGTGCTGATTAAGAGGAGTCCATTGGCCCAAGGGATAGCAGTAGCTGTAATCCAGGGCAATAATGCCTGGTATACAGCACCATGGTGCTGGCTCTAGGGATCCTGCACTTCTTGGTAGACATACTACCCCAGGACCTGCACCAGCACCTCCCAAGCTCTCTGCTGCAGGCAACCACTACTGCCCAGCTAGCAACAGCCCCGAAGCCTGAAGCTCTGGTGGCATGTCAGCAGGAGAAAGTCCCAGAGTACAAGAAGCCCCTGCTATAAGTCCCCCTGCGGGACCTAATAGCATTAGGACCACTGCTAGTTGTTTCTGGGACAGAGGAAGTGAGGACATGATTGCTACTACCTCTCTTCAGGTAGCTATAGGTGCTTAAGCACCACTTTGAATAGATTTGCTGTGAGCAAGACCTAAAACATCAGGCATTACCTAGAACCCCATTTACATGATGCTCCCATGGATGAACCTAAATGACATTTGTCCTTGTATAAACAAAGCTATGGGACTGAGGAAAGGTGGAGTTTGGGGCCCCAAGATAACCAGACCCTAGAACACCTGTTTTCTTCAGCAATCCCTTGCTATTGAGGATGCTTGTCTTCCATGTCTTATCTGCGGGTCCAAAAAAGGACAACGAGGCTGATACAGGAATCAACTCTGTTGCAACTCAGGCAAATATTTCCACGTGGGGTGTGTGGCTCCAGATTCTTGATTCAGTCCATGACACACTGTTTCTACC
Organism: Alligator sinensis; assembly: GCF_000455745.1. Taxonomy (NCBI): domain Eukaryota; kingdom Metazoa; phylum Chordata; order Crocodylia; family Alligatoridae; genus Alligator; species Alligator sinensis. Next base: position 195,931 of record NW_005842838.1, read on the forward strand.
ACTTCCACCTTTCCATCTCCTGTTGTCATCATAAGTTTTCAAAGTACTGAGATCCTTCCTCCATTTGGGGTGATCTTGGGCGATAGTTTCCCACCATCTGATGTCGTTGCTGCATTTTTTTGAGCTGGTCTTGAAGCATTTTCTCTGCCCTCCTCTTAAATGTACGCCTTGACTGAGCTGGGAGAATAAAACTTGCTTTGGGAGGCTGGAGTCAGACATTTGGAAAGGCCTGCCTCTAATGAACCCATGTTGGTTGCCCCTAAGTGTAATCTCCCCTGCTGGCCCCTCATGGACATGCACTAGGATAATTATCTCAAAAAGCTGACCCAGGACAAAGGTAAGACTAACTGGCCTACAGTTTCCTGGGTCCTCCTTCCTCCCTTTTTTGAAAATGGGAACCACGTTGGCCCTTTTCCAGTCCTCAAGGCACTATTCCATACCGTATGTGAATAGAGGGGCATTCAATTTCAAAAATTAATTTATATATTATAGTGCTTACCACCTTACCCATGGGCTGGGTAGTAAAGGTGGGGGATGTCCAGGCAGGGATAAGCCTGAGCCAGGCTTATCTGCTTAGCTTATCTGTTTATCTGCTCACACCTTGCGGTACCCTTCAAAGGATATTGCAGGCCCTGATGATGTCCCATCAACCCGGTTGAGAATCACTGGAGTTAGTCCTCCTGGAAACAGTGTATCCAAGAACTATAGCATGCCAGGACACAGCGTGGGTGAGGCAGCAGGCAACCCTTACCACACCAAGAAGTTCCTGCTGCCTCACCCAGACTGTCTCCTGGGATGTCATACCTCTTGGATACTCTATGATCCCAGAAGGAATTATTCTATGTCACACAAGGTTAGGCTTGTAATGTGGAAACAACACTTTGTTGACAGGGACTTATATAAGGAACTACTTACAGTAAAGAACTAACAGTCCTGCAAGACAAGTAGCAAAGGTCTGGGGCCTAACCTTGTGTGACATAGAATCATTCCTTCTGGGATCATAGAGTATCCAAGAGATATGACATCCCAGGAGACAGTCTGGGTGAGGCGATGTTGTGTCACCTGAGTTCAAGCCACAATCACAGTGCGGTGCTCTGAAAGTTCACTATTAGGATTTCCCATGAGGGTCCTGATGTTTCAGGTCCCAAAGTTAAATGTCTTTGTTGATTTTGACTGCAGTAAAGGTGATTCCACTGGATGCAGTTATCCAGTTAGGAAGAAAGAAGACAAGTTATGTTCAGGGCACCTTTTCTAATCCCTCCCCACGCGGGGTGAGCAGAGTGGATCCTGAAGAGGAAAGCTCAGTCACAGTTATAGCTGCAGAATTGCAAGCCTGTCCTCGTCCAAGTGCTAGATGACATTCTTGTAACTGCCACTTTCATTCCAGTTCATGACTAGGAGCTTCCAGACATCACAATCCTGCTCTTGCTGCCAGTAGCTGGTCACCAAAGGGCTTGAAAAAATATGCTGGAAAAGCCATTTTAATGGAAGAGACCTGTGTGTGATTTCTGTTATCACCGAGAAGCTGCTGCACATCATCTTCCATACAGTTCTTGACAGAACAGAACCTTAATCCAATGGCAAACAGGCCAAGACAACTGGAGATCTTGTTCCACTGCAGCCTTCGTCTGCCTTGCAGCCATTGAGACCTAACATCTTTTTCCACTTGCTCCACTGTTGAAGACTTGTAGAACCTTGGCTGAGGGCTGGGCAGGCTTATTATAGTAGCAACCTGTACTCATCCTGTTACAGCACTGTCAAAGGATATATGTGGCTTTTCAGGAAGGAAAGCATTACCATCTGATGTCCCCACCACATCCTGGTGGTGCTGTTGTTGCTTGGTCCACAACTGCTTATTCAGAGTTACACCTGCTTATTTAGTAGCTAACCCTTCCCTCCAGAAAGAGGTCATTCCTCTATCTGCCACCTGTGGGTGCACTGGGTAGCAGTACAGCTCTGCCACCAGTAAAACACCTATAGCTTCATGGAGAATAAGCAGCATCCCTAGTTATCTTAGACAATGACTGTCAGCCAGAACATAGCCTGGGATACCGTGTAATGAGTTGTGTCATTAGGTTACTCTGCTGACAGGCCCTGCCATCACTGTAACAGAACCAGACATCAGGATGATAATCCCAATATTCATTGGCACCAGTAAACTATTCCACCCCTTTAGCTCTTGTGATGCTGCCCAGGTGACCCAGCACAAAACTGCCTTTTCCATCACGTACCCAGGAAGAAGGTGTCTTTTAAACCAGTTACTGGCTGCAGTGCCATTCTCCAGGCTGCTTTCCAGCTGGACTCCAGTATAAGCCATAATCCTTTAAAATGTTCCTCTACAGGAAAAGCTGAAGAGCAAGAGAAAGCCATAGGCAGGTCCCAATAGGAGATGGACAGAAAGCAAAGCACTGGACATCAGCTGCAGCAAAACGCCTAATCCCATGACCAGATGCCTGAACTCACTGGCATCCTGGAAACAGGCTAAATTCTGTGGCTGTGGGACTGAGGAGTCCATGAAGCCCTGACCGAGATGAGTGGCATCATTCATAACTCTCTGAGCTCTTGTTTCAAGCCCTTTGAAGACTCAACTTTGTACTCAGTTCAAGGTTTTGAAGTTCTCTCCACTACCAGCACAGGGTGAACAGCGATTCTCAACATTTTTAGATTCAAAGCATCCCTTGAAAGATTTGACGCAGCCCTTAGAAAATGCCAGCCCTTAGTTTTCACTCAGTTTTTGACTACAGCAAAATAACAGAGCAACTTTTCTGTTGCAAAGATCCTGGAAAAACCACAACAGGTCAGAATATATTTGACACTGTGGTTTCCTATTTGAAATGTTTCAGCAGTAGCATAACAGGGGGGAAGAGTGGGGGTGGGATGACGCACAAATGGGACCAGAGCAGTAGCCCCAGGTGCTGCCTTGGGAGGGAGGGGATGGGAGGGAAGAGGAAAAGGGAAGTTGCAAAAATAGTTGTGACCACAGCAGCACCACTGAGATCAGCATTGATAGCCAGTGCTGCCCCTGGCATCATGCAGATGCCCCAGGTATGAAGCTACCCAGCTACACCTCCTGGGTTTATCCTGTTAATTCTGTATGTACAGCTAGCCTGGTTGAGAATCACTGATCTAAAAGCTTCCCTGTACAGGGAAGCAGCTTGCTCTATCTAATCCATAATGGCTGCCCATGGGGATATGTTGATTCTGCATTAAGAGCATCATTTTTCTCCACTTTGAAGGCACTAGTATCACAACAAGCTATTAAAGATCAGCCATGGTGGCTTTAAATTCACCCCCTAGCTTATCAGAAAACAGCTTCCCATGTACACAGGCCCAAAGAGCATGAGGTGCTCTGTGTCTAAGTTCTATGGGCTTTCAGCAGGTGAGTGCAGGAGGGGGCTTACTGCCTTTGAAAGTCCCACTATGGAACTGTAGCATCCATGGACCCTTGTCTGAGGGCAGTCAGCCCCCTCCTGCACTCAGTGGTGTTTCAGTTTGCCTCTCTACAGTATGGACCAGTATATACCTCTACTGGTACGACGGTGCCAGCTGAGCTGTCTGCAGAGTCCCATAGTGGAGAAAGAGAATACATGACAGCAGAAGGATTTTTTTTCTGCTATTTAATTTGCATCATGTCCCCAAACAGCAGGAGTCCTCTTCCATTAGCATGGTGGAAGCCATGCCAGGCATCTTCAGGCAGCACGATATCCATGAGGGGGTGGGATCTTGTGTCAGCTCTAGCCAACGTAGCTGTGCCAGCAAAACTTTGCAGTGTGGACCACACCTGAGTAGTTCTCCAGTGCACAGGCCTCAATCCCAGCCTACATTTGCACCTGGACATAGTGGTAGTGGAAGGCAGGGAACCATGTAAAGAAACGCATCCACCCTGGCAAACCTGAGGTGGGAGAGCAGAAATTTCCCCTTGCCCTCCATAGTGGCATCAAATCCCTAACAGCAGGAGCACATGCATTGCTCACAGAGGGGGTATCTACTTGCAGTGGCTTCCTTAAACACAGGGTGGTATTTATTTCACTATTTTATACCCAGAGGAAAGAGCTAAGTCTCACAAAAGAACACAGCTTCCTGAGTTGAGAACGAACTGGATTTTGATCTTGGGCAAGTCATTTTGCTACTTGTTAGGGCCATCTCTCACTCTGCTGCACAGCTCCTGGTACCCCAGGTGTGACAGCAAGATAAACAACAACAGGAGAAGCACATGATACTCCTCACCCAGGGAGTGGAGTAACTCCTTGCACCTTTCCTGTACTCACTACTCAAATGAAAGACAGCCAGGAAAGTATATAAAACTGATTATCTACTTGAGCATGAGGCCTCTTCCTGCAGGGTAACATGGAGCAGGGTTGTGTAAATATGTATTTAATTTGTGCATTGGTGTGAATTTAATGCTCGGGAAAACTGCTGGATCGACAGCTCTGGGCTGGAGTCTGTTTATTTAAGGAGCAGGTGCAGCAGGATAAGCTTCACACAGCCGCAGCCTGCCAGGGGGCCTCAGGCCTGACTACAGGGACCAGCTGGGATGAGAAGGGATCATTTTCCACAGGCCACTGTGCTCTCTAAGCCACCCATCAGCACCAATCACAATGCGGTGGGGTTTTGTTATGTGGAACAGGATGGGAACCATTGAACCAGAAATTTGGGCTGGAATTCAGAAAGCTGTTTCTTACCTCCAGAACAACAAGGTTTTGGAGCTGCCTCTTGCCAAGCAGGGACAAAGAACCTAAACGCTATTTAGGATGGATGTGAGTATATGTATGAAAGGATTGTATGACATGGTTGCCTGTGACAGCAGAGGACTGGACTCATGGACCTAGGAGATCCCTGTATTCCCTGAAGTTGGTCCATACAGAGGTTAGACAGATCCGGGATTAGATTAGATTAGAGTCCAGATTCTGTTTTGGCTGGAACCAGGGAATGCCCAAATGAGAGGAAAACCGGAAGCATTCCACACCAAAAAAATCTTCAATGAGTTGGGCAAGAACCACCATTGTGTTCCATGTCTGTACAGCACCAAGCACAGTGGGTCCCCACTCCACAGCTACAACAATACACTTAACAAATATAGATTTATAAATACATTCATCTTCCCATTGTAGCTGGCACTGCCCAAAAACAGTCATGCACATCCCCTGATCCAGATAACTTCATCTCTGAGGACAAAGAGAGGAATGAGGAACAGCCAAAGTGACAGTGCAATACAACAGGTCAGCAAGGGTACCAAGAACAGAAATGCAGGCTAAACCACAGACCAGTGTCCTGCCCTTACAACCATCCCCACCTTAGCATAGCAAGCGGGGCTTTACTGGATTCAAACCATCTGTTTTACCACTGATTCTTTCCCTGTATACTATCTATACGTATTCTTGCCAATTGATTTTCCTGGCCTTGCTGCAGATGCAAAGGACAAGCAGTGGTAAATTCATGTATAGGTTCATATTATTTACACAAATAAACAGCCTTATCACCAACATGCCTTTCCCTTTTATCATCTTGAGATGCCTGATATTTGCACTTCCTTAGCAACATGCATCTGACAACTCGTTCCACAGAGTAATTAAATCTCACAACAGTCAAGCACCTTACACATGGAGAAACTGAGGCAGAGATAGGCAAAGCCATTCACAAGGGGAGACATCAGCAGAACCCAGGAGTTCTGATACAACACCCCGCCTTCCTCCATTCTCATCTGCAAGCTTTGCTTTAGCTCTCACTGATGTATTTGTTCTTAGTACTGTTTCCCTTGTGTTTTCCTTTATTCGTCTCTTGTTCACGGCTGCAGCTAGAATCTTCAATACCCTTGTAAAAAATGGACAGAAATCTTGCAGGAGGAAAGGTCTATCGGCTTGCAATTGAGGGCTGACCTGCAGTCAGGATCCCAGGCTCTATCCCTGCTGACCTGCCAGGTAGTCTCTGACATAAGTCACTGTGCCTTTCTGGGCTGCTCCTTCCTCTCCCAACCTGCATCTTGCTGACTTCCTTTGGGAGAAGGATCATCTCTGAATCTTTGTATGTACAAAACCCAGTGCAATGGGGCCCCAATCTTGGCAGAGACCTTCAGGCATACAGGCCTGAAGGTCTCTGCCACATACAGGCAAAACTCATTTGGGCATGGAAGAAAGCAATTCAAAAATGACACCCAACATTGAGACCTCAGTAGAACCCAGAGCCACTGAATCTCAGCATGCCAAGGACTGCTCACCTCCCTCCGCCCCCAACCCCAGGATGGTCTCTCTCAGGCCACCACCAAGTCTGATACCAAAAATTCTGTTCTATGCCACCCTTGGCTATCACTTGCCAACTCTCTGTGGTTCTCAACTGACCCACTGCAATCACATCTGAGCATCTCACAATTTCTAAATATATGTAGGCTCACATCCCTGAGGGGCAGAGCAGTGCCTTTATCCCCAATTTGCAAATGAACACTGAGGCACAGACAGTTGGAAGCCCAGGCCCACAGAGGTATACCGGGCACCTAACTTCCACTGAAGCCTCACTGATTTAGGCACCCTTGTGGATCTGGGCTTAAGTAACTTGCCCAAAGTTGCACAGGAATTTGTGGCAGCAACTAAGCAACCCAACCACTGGACCATCATCCCCAGACTCTAATCCACTCCTGCTCCTGGATTATAGGAGTTCTTCCTACTATTTGCAAATGTCACTCCAAGTCAGACAAGCCATTTCCACCCAGCCTTGTATTGTAGGGCTCAACCCCAAAGTGAAAATTAACAGCTAGACAACAGACCCTTGAAGGTCAAAGCATACACTGTGCAAACAGAGCCGTAACCATAAACACCGCAGCTGGAATAGAGTCCCTGTAAAGCATGGGCATTAAGTGGGTATATTGCAGTTAATTACCTGATTAGAAGTACAGTATAAAGGTGGGGGAAAACCCTCTTTAGGTTGTGATAATGAAAGCATGAAAGCTTGCTCAGAGACATAACAAATGTTATTACTAGTTTGGCTGAACATGCTCAATGCAGTGGATGGCAGTGACCCATCAGGACAGGTCAAGTTACATATTGATTAAATGACCAAGAGCAAAACTCTGCTGAGTGGCTGATTGTCCATGGGCAGTTTCACTAGAAGTGCCATACCAGAGCAGTCAATGGTGCACCTAGCCATCAACCATTGCCATGTGGCTCAGAGGAGGGGGCCATCACATTATCCAAAGGTGTCCCCAACAAAGCAATACTACCCCACGGGGCAACATGACCCCAGATGGTGACCAGATAACACCAGAAAGCTGAAGTCAGTGAGCAGCCTGGTAAAAGGATCACAAAAGATACTAATTTTGTTCTCTCTCCTTTGAGATGTACATGGTTTTCATCATTCATGTTCTCAAGTATCACACAGACTTTAAAGATTTTTCATGGCAAAAGACACAAGAGTAGTACATCCATTTTGCATATGGAAAAGTGAGGCAGCAGCAAATCAAGTGGCATGGTCACAGTCACAAAAGAAGCCTGTGGCAAAGCCAAGAACTGAACCTGGATTGCCTGTGCAACTATCTGACCATTCTTTATTCTTCTTAAGTTATTTACCTTGGTAATATCCTGCCTCAGAGAGTTCCAAGCTTACTCTTTAGCTGCAGCTTTTTCCATCCATTTAAGCATACTTCCTTTTAATACTCAATGCCTTATTTGTTCTTTTCTGATAGGAACAGAGAGTAGGAACATCTGAGTGGCACTCCCCTTTCCAGACTAAAGCAAACCACAACAGCATATTTTCTTTATCACCCTCTATTGCCTTCCTAACACTTAATGACTCTGGTCTCATGGCGAAGGACTCAAAGATGTCTGCTCAACAGTGCTGACATGATTTTCCTAAGAAAATTAAACCAATTCAGCTCCCTAGAGAGCAGATTCATTGATCTGTTCCCACAGGAATAATTTTTCCATTTTTCTATACTGATTTACACCTGCCACAATGTTGCTCAATTTTCTCAAATTTTTTTTAGTTCCTCAGAATGCTCTTTGACTGATTACATCACACAGGCCTCGATCCAGCTCACAGATCAGTGCACATCAGATACAAATGCTTGGTAGTCCATACAATTAAGGGCATGTGTGAATTCTCAGTCATGCCCTACATGCTGAGAACCATAGACAACGCATCGGGGTGAATGGGGGGCACGTGCGCGCCCTGAGATTGGCCCTCACCAGTCGGGGAGGGGGGGGGCGCGTGACAGTTGATGCCCCCCCTGAGATTGTAGGGGTGCCAAGAGAAGTGCCAGCAGCACTTCAGGGTTTGCCGCCAGTGGCGATGAGCCACTGGGCCCCCCGCCCCCAGTCAGCAATTGGCCGCTGGTGCCCCTCCAGGATCAGCAGGCAACAGTCACCCATGCTGGGAACAGTTTCCCCCTCTGGTATCCTCTTCATAGGCAACTAAATAAATTAAGCACGGACCCCCATGACAGACCTCCTTCCCCTCCTACCCGCTCCATCTCAGCCCCCTACTAGAATTTCACCTTCATCCTGTGGCTGACGTTCCTTGAATAGCATCTTTAGAGAATTTTTGTCACAACCCACTGAAAAAAAACAAGGAAGTCTATTGACCATTGCTGCTTTATCCAGTAGGCTGATCATACTTTCCAGTGGTCCTCCTGAGTTAGAGAACCCCTCCCCACGCCCTTTCTTAAGGACTCTGTCCCCGTCCTGTGACACCGATCTCCAAGCTACAGAATTCTCTTCCACAGGTTTTATCTGCTTTTTTTTCTGACCTATCATCATGCAGCTCACCCTTATCACAGCACCTTTTTAAAAAAGATGATACAACATTGGCTGCCTTCCAGTCTTCTGGCTTCCCAGGATTTTTAATGATAAATTGTGTCTCTTTGTTAGTAACTCAGCTACTTCATTCTTTAGCTCCTTCAGCACTCTCTGAGGCATGCCGCCCAGCAGTGGTGATTTATGGTAACTTAATTATTTGAGCAGTTCCATCATCTCTGGCAGCATCTCACTTTCACAACCCGTAAAGAGTAACCCCACAACAGGTATCTGCCCGTTACCTTCTTAGATGAAGTGTCACAGTAGGCACAGGCTTGATCACTCCTCTGCTTCCATTAAGGACCCAGATACTTCACCGGCATTCTTCCAATGCTGGATTATGTTTCATAGTTGGTAGGGTCGGAAGGGACCTGAGCAGATCATCAAGTCCGACCCCCTGCCATGGCAGGAAAAAGTACTGGGGTCAAATGACCCCAGCAAGATGTTTGTCTAACCTCCTCTTAAAGACCCCCAGGGTAGGAGTCAGCACCACTTCCCTTGGAATGTGATCTATCTTATGGGACTGGCCCTCCAGCAGTCCTGATTGACAACGATTCTTTATTTATAGTGCTGTTCCTCCTGTGAAGTCAGGAGTCAAAAACTGCCCCTTTCCCAGCCTGGCCAGGTCAAGAGTTTCTAGATCTTCCCCTAGTCCTAGCAATGCCTGCTTGTGCACACTTCCCTGAAGTGTCTTATGCTGACCTGCAGCTGCTGGTAGTTTCATTTGCAACAGGAAGCCCATTTGCCTGGAACTCTGTCACACCTTGTCAGGTCATGCATCCTTGCTTCCATCCTAACACTGCCTTAGCCCATGCTATTGGGCACGTACTGCATGCACTTTATTTCTCATGTCTCTAGCAGACGTCCATTATCTGCCCCACGTGCTCCTCAGTACCAGCTGCTTTTTCCCCAGCTCTCACTTCAAACAGCCTTCCAAAATCCTTCTCATTTTCACAGACAGCTCATAGACACAGAACCCTCCACCCAGCCATGAACTTGGGCTCTTCCATTCTCCCTGCCTTCCTGACCTTGCAAGCAGGACTGGAAGTATCTCAGAGTAAAAGCAGCCCAACCAGAGCCTTGATTCTAGCCACCTAACACAAAGGTTTCGGGACCCTTGACAGGCAGCCCTGCTCTGTCTGACTGACCAGCTGGGGACACCTGCATACTACCTGACTAGCTAAAAGGAGCAACAGAGCCCTACTCAAGCCTGCCTATGGTGATAGGCTGGAGGCTACTTGACACCAGCAATCCTGCTTTGGCCCTCTGCTGCCTTGTCTTCTGTTTTCTGGTTCCTAAGTGATGGATTAAGCCACCCACACTCCATTCACATAACAGCAGGTCCCACAAACCCTGTCTGACAAATGCCTGCCATCTGTCCTTCCCTTCCATGACCAGCCCTGCCCCCAGACTCCCCTAAGCCACACTACCTTGTTCATGAAATCCAGCACCCTCCCACCCACCCACTCTGCAGCCAGTGCTCTGGGAGGAGCATCCTCTGGACATTTGCAAACTGTGCCTCTTCCCCCCCAAAGGGTCTCCTCACTGTAGCAAGAATCATTCTCCTCCTCAAGCACTGTTGGAGGAAAGCTCCCTGGAAAAGAGCAACACTTACATGCCCCATCATCAAACCAGCTTCTCTGCCTGGAGGTCCAAGGCAGCTACCTCTGGGGGTGGCCCTTTCTGTCACAAGCTGAGGGAAGATAAATCAGCCCCTGTTCCTGGAATCAAAAGTCCAAGGCTGGTGTAGGGCAGTGAAATTCCTTATCCTACCTGCAGATAAAATTTGGCCACATGGTAATCACTAGACATGCTAGTATTAAAGTGGGTCACGCTCACCCTTTCTAAACAGCATCTGACTCTCCGGTGAGGCTTGAGCTCTGCGGCTGGTTCTTTCCCTGCATCGCACAAAGCGAAGATAAAAAACAAGCCAGCCTCAACTCCCAGCTCAGGGTCACTCTCTCCTGTCTGTCCACTCAGCCGCAGTCCAGGTGGCTGCTCACTCCACCACCACCACCTGCACTTGCCCAACACCCCCACCCTCCCCCTGGCCTCTCCTTGCCCTTTCTCTCTCTTTCCTTTTTAAAACTGTTCCCTGCCTTTCCAGGCGCAGGCCACCGGTTCCCTCCCTCCCATCGGTCTCATCAAGTCAGCAAAGCCACCTCCCTTCACAGCCCTCAATCCCTTCCGTCTCATGTCCTCAGGAGCCATTTCAGCCACGACCCAGATCCCGCTGCAAGGCGTCTATTCAAAGGGCACATTTGAAAAACTAGAGCTCCCTAAGGCTCCACACCTGTCCTTCCCCCTGGATCTACCCATTGCTGCACAGGCTCCAACTGCTCGTAAGTACGACTCACTAGTGGCAGGGATTCGTCCCCCCATGCTGGTCACTTTTCAGCCCTGTTCTCCCATCACAGCACAGCCCATTCAAGCACTATGGGTCTGGACACCTACCCTGAGCCCTCAGGATACCAGCAGCAGATCCAGGCCAGGAGAGGAGACTCCAGAGACCACAGGACCAGGAGGCAGCCACGACAATGAACAGCCACGCGTGTCATGCCAGCCTCACCCGCCACCCTAAGCAGCAGAAGGGCTGCGAGGTCTTTGTGCAGGGGCAGAGGCAGGGAGCAGGTCCTGCAGGGCGCGCGGGGCAGCTCAGCTGCCTGTCCACCAAGGGACGTGCTCAGAGGCACTGCCGCGGCTGCCCCCAGCTCAGGCGGTGGCTCCGTCACCGGCTCCCGCGCCAGAAATCAACGGCACGTTGCATCTGCGGGGGGGAACCGC
>NW_005842838.1:208450-229312 GCF_000455745.1 Alligator sinensis
CCCCGGGACCCCCCACCCCGCCGGCCTCGTCCGCGGTCGCCCCGGGCTGGGTCGGGCGCGTGCGGGAGCGTCCCCCGGGCCGTGCTCTGGGCTCGGCCCCGCGTTACTCGGGGTTTGTGCTGTCGAAGACAAGGTCACTTGCTACCTGAAGGGGAACGAAGGGCTGAGGTGGTCGCTGGTGCCTGGGGGTTTGCTGCAGTCTCAGGCTGGGCCCTGGGAACGTGCTGGCCCTCACGCGGACACGTTTTCCCCTCCCTGTAGGGAGTGGCGTCCCCCGGGCCGTGCTCTGGGCTCGGCCCCGCGTTACTCGGGGTTTGTGCTGTCGAAGACAAGGTCACTTGCTACCTGAAGGGGAACGAAGGGCTGAGGTGGTCGCTGGTGCCTGGGGGTTTGCTGCAGTCTCAGGCTGGGCCCTGGGAACGTGCTGGCCCTCACGCGGACACGTTTTCCCCTCCCTGTAGGGAGTGCCACAGAGCCAGGAGCTCCAAGCTGTAGACTGCAGTCTTCACTGCAGGGCTTTAGAGGATCTTGCTGATGTTCTGGGTGCCGACCATGGATCACCTTGCACATAAGGGCTGAGGCCTTGAACCCCATTTCATATTTTGTATATTTGCTATTCTGTGCCGGGCGTAGACCAGACAGGCAGGATGTGCTGGTAGCAAGGCGAGTTAGTACAATGATCTGTACCAGCTGGAGTTCCCTAAGTGCTGAGGGCTTCACATCCAGGTACCTGGTGTTGCTGTAGTCCAGCTGAGGGGATGGGACCAGGTCAACAAATCCTGGGATGGTACAAAGGATCCTCACCAGCTGAAGATGGTGAAAAGTGGTACCTGTCAATGCTGCTATGCAGGAGTTCAGCATCAGGAAGGAATCCAGGAGCACTTGTAAACCCTGGAGTGAACAGATCAGCTGCAGGTACGTGCCTTTAGGCAGACACAGCACAGCAGTGGGGGACTGTGAATGCTTTCCCCTGTTCATAAACAACACTTCTGTCTTGCTTCGGTTCATCTGGTATTCATGCATGACCTGATCTCATCTAAGTACTGGACCATCTCACATACCAGCTAAGTATATAATTCACTTATCCCCATAATGCAGTCCTAGTTTGTTGCCTATTGCTTACATTATGCAGATGAGCAACATTTGCTACATCGATTAAATGCACAAACCACTGAAGTGCATGGAAGTTCTTGGCCCCACTGCCTACTTTGTAAGGTAAATTGTGTTCAGTTTAAGTGCATAACTGGTGAAACCAACTTCAGTTTCAAGGCTTCTAAAGTAACCTTGAACTGACTAGGTCCTTTCAACTTCAAGGCTGCAATTAGCAGTGTAGGGCACTGCAGGGAACAATTTAAGGAACCTTAAGGAGATGCAGAAAGCTTAGGGCAAGCTGTTTCTATTGTTCAAGAGCATTGCTTACACCCAGTCTGAGTAAGTGCATACTTTGGATAATAGCCTTTTTCCAGTCCCAAGGCTATGCATGTAAATGGAACGTACTGCAGTAGTATGATTGCATGCGGGGAAAGACAGGTACGGCTGTGTGTCTTCTGCATGTTGCTGGCACTTGAGACTTGGTTGTCTCGCCTAGTGGCTGCAGGTAGATGTTGAATAGTACCAGGGAGAGAGCTGAGGGATGCTACACATGAAAGGCCTTGGAGGGGAGAGGTAGTTTCTCTTCGCTATGCATTGGGTGCATCTTTCCAGGAGGGACTCGTACCATTTTAGTGTATGAAGTAAGCTCCAGCTCACAAAAGCTTGTGCTATAATTTAATTGGTCTATATGGTACAAAACTACCTTGCCTTCTGCTTCACTTTAGACTGCTTTGCCCTGTCTGTGCCATGTGTAAAGCTATTACATGCAGTGTTTCCATGGGGATTCCTTCTCTCACCTAGACTGTGCCCCAGCTGGTGGCTGGTTGCACCTAACCACTTTTCTTTGCCTGGTGCTAGTAAATGTTCAGTGTCCTCCCTTGTCTACCAAGAGGGAGATTTAAAAAAAACTACAACCTATAGATAGGGGGAAACAACAAATGTCTACAGCATCCCATAAGGGTCCAGCCCCTGGCATCACAGCAGACTTATTCCATGCAGTATGCCATCCAGTGATTTCTCCAGATCAGTTTTCAACAACTCAGGAAACTGAACACCCTCCGTAGGTGACTGTTACACCAGCTGATCGAAACTTTGGACAGGATATTAGATGCCTAATTTTCATTAATTCCAGTAAGTCAGTCACCCAAATCCACTGGAAAATCTGGGCTCTTGCCCTTTAAATTACACACAAACATTGCATTAGAAGAGTACAGGTAAGGTTGCAACATCAAACATTAGGAAATTCCAGAATTAAGATCCTTTGAGCAATCCTAATTTAGTCCCTTAGGACATCTGCAGTGTGGTACAGTCTTTAACTATCTGACCATGTATTGTTTTTCCTCAGGACTTGTACCTTGTGTAGAGGCATTATGCTAACTGTGCTATTCAGGAGTTAGTTTCATCTTTATCATTCAATATCTGATCCTGGATTATTGGCTTAACACTATCCAGACCTTGCTTTGAAGACAAAACATTATTCATTTCCCCATGGGCTTTCACTGTTTCAATGTTGCTTTCACTGTAGGTTCTGTATGCTTCATAGACATGGATTCATTTATTTTCATAATACCCAGGGATGTGAGGGGGTATTGTTATCCTCATTTTACAGGTGGAAAACTGTCTACTAATCTTAGTTACCCAACTTGAGACGTCTGCATTAAAAAGCACTTCCTGCGTTCAAAGCACAACTTTCATGGATTTCAGCTGTGGTTGTGAGTACTGAGCATTTCTGCAAATCAGACCCCAGGATCTCAAGTTGGTCATATGGACAATGAGGAACACCTCTGAAAATCTGGCAAATGTGACTTGCCCAAGATCACAATGTAATTCTGTGATTGGCAGGGTTAGAACCCAGGATTGTAGGGCAGCAGTCAATGGTCTTACCTGTAAAATCAGAGAAAAATAAGGCTGGAAGGGACCTCAGGAGGTCACACCTAATCCAACTGCCTGCTCAAGGCAGGATCCTCCTTGTCTAAACCATCCCCAACATGCAGAAGCATAACAAGGCAGCTGGATGCCAGGAGCAGCTGCAACATACAGGGCAAAAGCAACTTCAATCTTCCAGCTGCTGCCGGGCCATGGGCATGATTGTAGGCACAAACAGAAGTGACAATTTGCTCCTGATCTGGAGCCCTGGCTCTACAGCCATGACAAAACACAAGTGCACGGCTGCAGAGCTTTATAAAAGGATGCAGTCTCACAACAATCTGAATTGTCATTACATGAGGGTTCAGATGAAGGCACTCCACAGCTGAGTATCTTCATTAACGTCTGCCTGCTCCCAGTGCTGTTTTCAGAATAGGAGGTGGGGGAAGGAAATGGAGGGAAGCTCATTCTGGGGGTTGCCCAACCAGTGCTAGAAGGTGGGGTGGGTGGATTTGAGTCCCCCCTCTCCCCCTGAGGTGGGGATCTCTAATCTACCCACCCCTCCACTCCAGTGTGGCTGGAAAAACCCCAGACCAGATCTCCCTCCCATCCAGAGACAGAATAGGAGCTGGGCGGGGGGCAGAGCTAAGGGAAGAGGTTGCCAAGACACAGCCCCTGAATCTGCTCCAAATTGGGGCTCAATCTCCCACCTTCCTGACCCAATAGCTAACATCTGTTGGGTCAGGAGGACCAGTCTAACTCTTGGCACTTTCTGTGATGCACCATGAATTAGACCTGGGAGCTGCACTTCTGTCTGTCTTCATCTGCTGTGGCAGCTGATTTTTTTTTCTGTCCTTTCCCTGAGGTTGGCACCTGGCAGCTATCCCAGTCACTCCACCTTAGTTATGACACTGGGGACAGGTCCATCTGACTTGCACTCAAACTTGTAAGAAGAAAGATTCTACAACCTCTGTAGTTAATCTGTTCTAGTGCTTAACTACTCTTATGGTGAGAGAGGTCTTCTGAATATCTAACCTAAACCTATCCTGTTGCATACTAAGGCCAATACTGCTTGAGCTGTCCCCCGTGGACACAGAAGACAATTGATCACCATCATATCTATTACAAGCCCTTTAGTATTTAAATATTGCAAACCATGAGCCCATCCGTATTCTTTCTGCAGCTTTCTGCGTCATTCATCCTACTCTTTCCAACTTCTGTAACAAACAAAGCAAGGGTCTTGCAAACAACACCCTTCACTGCACAGCCCTACTCATTCACACGCCATCCTGGGCAATAAATGGGGCAGAAGGCCAGTGTGAAAAACTGTAATATGTTTTCATGCAATTGGCGATAGTAAATAATTCACATAGACACAGAGGCAGAGTTAAGTTTTCAGTGGCATCCTTAATTTTGGTGCTTTCTATCTTTTTTTTGACTGCAACCTGCAATAATAATCTGTTGGTATTGATCCTACAAACTTCCTAGATAAAAAAAAAAGTGCAAATTGAAACAACAAAAATTCCATATGCAAAATGATAGTGATACCCATGTACATCATTGCAGGGTTGGAAGCTTTACATCCCTAGCACAGATCTCTGTCACGTGAGACTATAAGTCCTCCTTTCTGTGCATGGACACTAGAGACGCAGATGAAGCGCTCTCTTGTGATGACTGGCACCATGGTGAACTCCACCAGTTGAGAGCAGAACCTGCAGGAAAAATCCTGCTCTGCCCATATATCTCTGGGCTGACACACACCTTGTGCAGCTAGAAAATTCAGGGAATTTAGCTGACGCATTCTGACAACTCTACTGAGCATATACACACAGGGCATGTCTACACACTCATTAATGCACTTTTGCTAATGTGCATTAAATTTAGTACCTCCATTGTGAGGTACAGGCAGTCCTCGACTTACAGTGTTTCGAGTTAAAACATTTCACACTTACAACATTTTAAATTGACGCCCTGTTTCAACTTTATGAAGTCAGTTTCAACTTTACAATGCTTGATCCGATGAGACACCACACCAGCGAACAAGTTTGCTGGGTCACTTATCTCCCTGGAGAACATCTGTCCAAACTTCCTTGGGCACTTTCTTTAAGAAAGCAGACAAGACTCCAGAAAAACCTGCAGCTAAGACTCTTGAGAAGACTCCAGCCAAGAACCCTTCAAAAAGTCCAACCAAGAGCCTTTCAAAAAGTCCAGCAAAGTCACCTCAAATAAGTCCTTCCAAATCAATATGATTGCTATTTACAATATAAATACACTAATGTAGCTATATTACTCATCTATAATTGATTGAGTACAAAATTCTGGGGTATTTTTAGTGAAAATAGGGTATTGGGCCTTGGTTCAGGAACCAATCCCCCATTTATAACATTGTTTCTTATGAGAAAATTGCTTCCAAGTTACATTTCAACTTAAGCCGTGGTTTTCAGGAACCAATTAGTCACAAGTATGATGACTGCCTGTACTAGAAAAAGGCACATTAGCAAAAATGCACAGGTTTTTTTTATGTTGCTTTAATGCATATCAAAATAGGCTAATGTGCATTAAAGCGTATGTGTAGACATCCCACTGAGATTTCTCAGAGGCTTAACCTGGTCAGATTTTAATACATGCAAAACAAGTTATTGTTTCCTTCAACTTGTTCTTGGAAGTGGCTTTACCATTTTCAAAGCACATTCAGCTTATGGCGCACACTCAGCATGGGAAGTTTCAGCCTGGTTGAAGTTTGCTAAAGTTTTAAGCAACTGGCAATACAGCCTTATGATGGAAAGCATCAGGGAGTCTTAACTACAGGCAGCCCAACATCCCTGCCTGTAACTGTAACACAGCTGTAATCAAGAGGTTGGTAGATTATGGTAGATGTTCCCCCTTGAACCAGTCCTAGACAAAAGCTTTCTTTCTTTCTGTTAACAACCTTCCTGCCCTGCCATTCTGGTATGATTGAAAGAGCTGGTTGAACAATTAAATACTCAAATCCTCAGCTAGTGGAAAGTAGCATAGTGTCTTGATGTCAGTGAAGCTAGTGCATTTACACAGGCTGAGAACATGGCATGGGACCTGCTACAAACACAGCCCCATATCTGCTTTGCAATTCATTTCGCAGTTCATCTTGATTTGCCTGACCAGTTCAGTGAAAAATGTGCACCAATTGTTGTCGCAAATGCTTTAGTCCAGCTATTTACAGTTCATTATTCACATCCTGTGATTGGTCTCTGAATTTCCACAGAGTTGTTTCTGGTGCCTTATTGGATGACTGAAACAATTTAACCCAGAGACCTAGACAGTAATGGAATAACAAACTTCCTAGTCTGAATGCCAAATACATCACTAGCACTGAAATCCATTGACACTTTCCAAGTTTGGGAACAATTTTGTGAACAACTGGCTGTTATCCGCACCCTTGTGAATAAAGATCAGATGGATCCCAGTGACAACCTCAGTGTGTATATTAGTGCAAGCCAATTCCTTTGTCATGCAGCACAAATCACCCAGTCCTCCTGCCAGCTCGTAGTCCAGCTGGGTACAATTCCACATGTGTTTGCAAGACTTGTGATGACCATAAATATATCTGTGCTAAGGCAAGTAGCCTGAGCTGGGGAGAAAGAGGTAGAGAGAAGCAGAACTACTTCTCTTTAACCCAGAGTTAAAGGGCTCTTACTTTACAAACTGCTGTCGCAGCCTATCAGTGAAACAACACCTCTCCATCATGTATTGATTGGTTCAGTGTGCTCAGCATCTATTAGTGTCTGGCTCCGGATTGCTGGCTGCTTTGTGACTCCCAAAAATGTATGACAGGTAGAAAGATTGGTGATAGTATCTCAGTAGAAATCTGGACTGTGGAGACAAAAAGGCAGTATCTCTGCTTTCTCCTGCCTGGACTTCCTGTCCTGTCCTCCATGCTAGGGGCATGGGTTCTCTCACATAGGAAACTCATTTGGTACAGGCTGCTTGCAGGAGCACTCTCTAGTGACTCTGCCATCCTCTCAGCTCAAATCAGATTCCAGTTTAATGCACAGAGCAATTAGTCTCTTTCTGAATGACTTTAACCAAAGAGAAGGCATCTAGCTCTGATGTTCCTCTTGAATGTACTGCCAAATGCTGCTATGACACTAAGGCCCTGCTTGCACTTGGCAAAAGAGGCACTGCCAACAGAGCACTGCATCAAAGGCTTGGAGCCTTCGCTGTGCACGAGACATGGCCCAACTCCAGGGCCTGGGAAAATGATGAGGGCTGGGTTACTTTGGCCACCATGGGAGGTAACAGACCATGAGTCTCATGTTTGCTTTAACCCAGTCAGTCCTCCCAAATGCCAGTCCAATGTGCAATTACCCATGAGCCTCTGCTCTGAGATATAGTCATGTGCCTCTCGTTATTATTTATCCTTCAGTAGCACACAGGAGCCCCAACCGGCTTCAAGGCTCCATTGTGCCCAGCACTGGGTACCCACACAGTGAGAGATGGTTCTCTGTCTGCAAGTGCTTAGAAGCTAAAGAGACAAAGGAAATGTTATTTTCTTTCTGCAGCTGGGAAGCTGAGGAAAGGAATGGTTGAGTGACTTACCAAAGGTCACATGGAGAATCTGTAGCAAAGGAAGACATTGACTCCAGGTGTCCTAAATCCTAATCCAGTGTGTTAAGTAGAGAGCTAGGTTTCCATTCATGGATATGCCAATAGAACTGAACAGAGAGTAATCATTTTCTACAGCCTCCCTACATCATCCTATGGAATCCTGTAGGAGGGGTAGGCTTTGTACTCAGTTCTTTCAGCTCCTTGGATTAATTTCTATAGGGTCTCATCCTTATTCAGGTTTTTTTCATAAAGGCCAGTTATGTTTTCCCATGCACAAAGCCACTATAGACTCTCCATCAGAATTACTTCTCTATGGAAAGAACAAAAGAAAAGGGAACAAAAGCCAGAGAGCAGTGTGTGCATCTCCTGCACTGCGAGCTGCATTTCAATGGAACACTAAATAGCAGCTGCTTCTACAGCAGGGAGTGGGATATGGGTGTCTCTCTATTGTAAGGGTGCAGGACACACATGAGTCCTTGCAGATACAACCACAGGTTTAGGCTAACGTGCATGAAGGTGCAGATGGTATGACTCAATCACATGTGAGCTGGTAGGGAAGGTTTAAATTTGGACGGCCCCAGGTTAGAGCCATGTGAAAGGCACCTGCTGCTAAAGGATAATGGCCTGGATGCAGGGACATTCCAGGATATCCACAATTCATCAGGGGATCAGACTAGCTGTTCTTTGTGGGGTCTGATGTGCTGTATTCAGCCCCTGCTTGCTTCCCACCAGACACCATTGCACAGGATGTCACGGTAGAATGTGCTCTGTGGGTTTTACTTAGGAAACACAAAGCTGCTTCTGCGGCTGCTGGGGAGGTGGCAGGGTGGACCTAGTCTGCTTGCCCTGTGGGCTGCTGAGCTGGTCAGTCTGTGGAGGCACTGCATAGAGGGGCCTAGAGAGTTAATCTCTTAGAAGGGATTTCCTTCCACTCCTGCCAGACCAGGCTCTTGGCACACCAGTTGCTCACTGCTCCCAGTGAAACCAGGAAGGGCCACAACCACTGCAAACAGTGGTCAGGGTATAGACAAATAATGTCATGCTAAGACAGGCTGCTGCATGCAGTGTAGCTGATTGACTTGAATGTAAACCCAATGCTTCTAGCACTGGTACCCTGGGCACATGAAGACAGGCACAGTGACCTGTGTTCAGAAGCACTGGGGACTGGTTCCAGCTGAACCAGTGTTACTAGTCCTGTGCTGCAGATCCAGATGGCTTGAATCTACATAAGACTATAGCCTGGCAGCTCTGTCTGACAGCATGCAGTTCTGCTGCTTTGAGCTGTTCCATTAGTTCAAAGGCACGAGCAGGCTTATACGCCTCTACACATCGTCTAGCCACTAGAGGGAGAGAGCAGCCACATTGTGCTAGCACAGGTTTGTGTGCATAAACATCCAGGACCAAGCCCCAGCTGGTGCAAAGCAGCAGATCTCCCCTGAAGTCAGTGTGTCAATGTACTTTACCTCCACTGAGGATTTAGCCTGCAAAACTGTGAGTTTTGTGAACTGTGAAACTCACAGCAACTTCATCTCCAAAGGGGGCAAGTCCTGCTTGGTGCCTGGCTATGGAAGGGGAGAGTAGCAGGATCAGAGAGTGGGAAAATGACTGGGCACATCCAAAAGAAGGTGATGCAAATGCATGAGCCTGTGCCACCCTCCAAATCAACTGCTCATTTCAATTCCTCTGTAGAGAATAGGGAAAATTGGGAGGCAGTTTGGTCTTGAAGACACTCTCTGCACTTGAATATAAACAAGAGAAGGCTTGTAAAGTCACACCAGCTTTTGTGACACCCCCCACGCTCGACTCTGGGTGCATTTACAACAAACAGAAGCATTTGACCCATCTTAAAATAATCATTCCACTAATAGCCAATCTGCCACCCTCCCCCTACCGCCCCAGCAACCCACTTTAACCTAGTTTATCCTTTCTGCCATGAGAAAGGTAAACTCATTCTTGAGAGGAGGTGGAAAGAGCGGCTCATTTTACAGTTAGCACATGGCATACCTGGTGCCCAGAGTTAGCAGGGGTGAGGCCGCCTTTTCTTTTCTTTTTTCATTTTTTTTTTAGCCTTGTCTGTCTCATTGTTTTCTCTTTTATGACTCCATAGGCCTCCTACTCCTGTATGTTTCAAGCTGTGTCTCTGATCTTTTCTTCAGATGTCCCTATTTATAGCTGTTTCTAGGTCAGGTATGAGTTGTGGTGGATGTAAGCTGTCATGATCTGGAGAATCTGTATGCATCCAACTTAAGTGGCTGCTCCAGAGGTATGATATTGCACTTCTGAATGTGTGTCCACTTTTGCTGACAAGGTCACCAGCATGTATGTCCCAGACCAAGGACAACACTCACTGCTTAAATCTTAATGTTCGCTATTGAGAGGTAAAAAGCTTGGACCAAAAAGTGGCTTCTTCTAGAACTGGTTTATCAGAGAGTAGCCATTTCCCTTAGCAGGACAAAGAGGTGGAAAGAATGAAAGAATTTCAAACTGGACTCACAGAAAGGGCAAAAGGAGAAACTTCCCAGAGAGACATGAGGGGCACTGAGGAGAGCAGAAGGGATAATAAACAGGTTTCTGTATCTCATGAGTCTAATTTGGCTGTGGGATCAGCCATGGTCTGAGAGGATGCTCTGGGATGATAAGGCTCCATGGCACTGGTGACAAACCATGAGTCACACAGAAGGGCCCTGGACCTTCACATGAGGCCTGACTCCAGCTCAAGGAGTGCCCCAGATTGGGGAGGACACTGAGGCAGGGGCACTAATTTAGGTATCCACAGTGGCTGCTTATAGATGTTTTAAAAAATGGCACTAGACTTTAAATGTGGTATGCTTTCACATTAAGCCCAGTGCATGCTCAGAAGAGGCATTGCATTAGTTGGACCCAGCTCATCCAATGTCTGTACAGGTTGGGTGCCTTAGTGGGGCTCTTTTGTCGCTTTTATCTATTAGCAGATTGAATCAGCTTTAAATAAAATCACCAAAAAGCTCTGCTGAAGCATCCCATCTACACCGATGCTGCAGAGCTGGGTCGAACTAAGTCACTGCTTCTTCCAGTAAAGTGTGTTTTGTTTTTTTAATTTCTGTATCAACCATTGTGTCTATATCTCTATTTCTCATGCTTTTAAGTCAAGAACATGGTATTTTCAGAACCCATGTACGAATCCTATCCATGGGCACTATGCTTATTCTTGTCATGTTTCCCTGAAGAGTTAAACAGAGCCCCGATCAGTTGGAGTTCTGGAAGATGGGGTGTTTAGCCCAGGGAAAATCTTAGGACCCCAGGGAGATAGGCAGTTGATTGCATGAACCAATACTCTGGAGGCAGGGCCTCAGCACCCTACAGGCCGAGGAACTCCCTTCTCATCAGCACAGAGGCAGAAAAGGAACTTGGAGTCATTATAGACTCCAAGATGAACATGGGCTGCCAATGTGGGGACGCAGTCAGGAAGGCTAACCGCACCTTGTAATGCATCCACAGATGCATCACTAGTGGGCCCAAGGAGGTGATCCTCCTTCTCTATATGACATTGGTCAGGCCGCAGTTGGAGTACTGCATCCAATTCAGAGCGCTGCACTTCAAGAGAGATGTGGCCAGCATCGAGAGGGTCCAGAGGAGGGCCACCCGTGTGACTAGGAGTCAGCAGGGCAGGCCCTACAAGGGTAGGCTATGAGACCTGAACCTGTTCAGCCTCCACAAGAGAAGGCTGAGAGGGGATCTGGTGGTCATCTATAAACTGGCCAAGGGAGACCAGCAGGCAATGGGAGAGTCATAGTTTCATAGTTTTAGGGTCGGAAGGGACCTAATAGATCTTCTAGCCCGACCCCCCGCCAGGGCGGGAGAACAACAAAAAAAAAAAAAAAAAATGAAGATGTTGAACAGTGCAGGCCCGAGGACCAAGCCCTGGGGAACCCCACTGCCCACATCCCTCCAGGTCGAAGATGACCCGTCCACCACCACTCTCTGGGCGTGGCCCTCCAGCCAATTGGCAACCCATCTGACTGTGTAGGCATTGACACCACAATCTCCTAATTTTTTTATGAGAATGGGGTGAGAGACAGTGTCAAAGGCCTTTCTAAAGTCCAGAAAGACTACGTCCACTGTGACACCTGCGTCCAAGGATTTTGTGACCTGGTCATAGAAGGCCACCAGGTTGATCTGACAGGACCTGCCTCTAATAAACCCATGTTGGTTGCCCCTAAGCATACACTCCCCTGCTTGCCCCTCACAGATGTGCACCTGGATAATTTTCTCAAAGAGCTTCCCCCGGACCAAGGTAAGACTAACAGTATTACCTGTGGGATAGTATTCTGTGGGATAGTATACCCTGTGGAAATACTATCTCCCATTGCCTTCACAGTAAATCCCTGGTTGTAGCAGGTGAGCAAGAGCAGTGCTGGCCTCTAATAGTCCAAGAATACTAGTAGAAAGGTGTTTGATCTTTACTCTTTATCTGTGTCGTGACATGGCCACAGCCTAATGGGTAATCAGATTCATAGCTGTGTGCTGGTCATCCAAGACATGCTGTTATTAGCCTTGCTAATAGCAATGTCATGGGGAAGTGGAATCAGATAGATTACCCTGGAGTGAATCTGACCCTAGGAATGTAGAAGTCATGTTAGTGTTGAAATAAACCCATCCATCTTTCCAGAAATGTACTTAAAATCTGCCAGACATATTATAGTTCCTCTGCCTGAGCTAGACCTGCAAAGTATGCTGCTGTTTGGACTAATGATATCTGGGTACCTATAAGGAAGATGCAATAGCTCTGCAAAGCCCAGAGGATGTTCCCTGGTGATGCATGAGGTTTTTGACAACCACAATTGTTTGATAATGCTTTCAATAACCAATAAAAATGGTTCCAGGAAAAAATACCAGTGAAAATGTTGGGGGAGAGAGGAAGAAAACACAACAACAAAAGCCATTTCTAAAAAGGGATGGATTTTGCAAACTTATTTTAATGGAATTCCTGAAAAGGGACATTTTCCATAAATAAACATTTGATGAGAAAATGTTTACTGGCTCTATTTGCAAATTCATGGAGCTTAAGGTCAGAAGAGACAATCAAATCATCTCATATAACTACTGCATAAGGCAGGTCAGAAGCTTTCAAACCCAGCCATTCTTCTATCAAGCCCAGGCCCTCATGGAGACCATATGTTTGGGTAAGATGCACCTTATCAATTAGTGTGAGCTATACTTGCTGCACTGCATGTTTGATTAATATTCTCTGCCCGCAGCTCTGGAGTTAGATGTTCAAACTGAACAATTTTCTCATTTTAAAGTTGTTTTATGATGATTTTCCAGAAAGGAATTTGGACTGAGCTTGAGTGGATGGGAATGAGAGCAGGAGTGGAGCATGGTGGTCAAGAGGCTGCACCACCTAAAACCTGAGGCATTAAAGTGCACAGGCATGTGAAGATTCTGGGGGAGGGGAATTCCAGTAGGCTCTGTGAGGGTCTCTCAATTGCTCCCTGTAACCATCGCTTGGAGGAACCACTAGCCCCAGGTTCCCAGCATCTCCACAAAGGTGGCAATGTTTGGTGGGAATTTCCCTCAAAGGTAACATAGCCCAGATATCAGAACAATGATATTCATACATCCCGCTTGCCAGTGAAGATTTTTTATCCCCCTGAGTGTCCAACCCTTGGTCTACAGAGAGCCTAGATCCTCAGCACAAGTGGTAGAGACGAACTTTGGAGGTCCACAGTGCCAGTCAGCATGGCAGCTGGAAGTTCCTTCTGTCATCATCCTCTCCCTGCTGGCACTGTGAAGCTGAATTCTTTCTCACAACTGCCCTGACATGCAACTACAGATGAGGAAACAGAGAAGAAGAGGGCCCAATGTCCATGGGTGCTGAGAGCCCACAAATCCAGTCACAGGCAATGGGAACAGTGGGAGTTCAACAATTCAGGCTCCAAATAACTTGCCCCAAGTCATGCAGGGATGCCACAACCAGGTCAAGAATGCAAGCAAAGACTCAGCCTCCTATGTTAGGTACACAGCCTATGTGTGCACCCTTGGAGTCTGGGCCAGTCAGCACCTCATGGGGCTCCATTCCCTTTTTACCCCTCAGCCTGGCCTCCATTACTGTGCTGGGAGATGTGAGCTGCTGGCTGCTAATTCCTACTAAGACAGTCTCCTGTATTGACTCTGTAGGCAAACTGCAATCAGCCTGACAGAAAAGTGGCCCCAGTTGCTGGCTCTCAACCCAGCTAGCTTCCCCTGCACCACTGGGAGGAACTGTATCCTGCCACCCATCCTGAAACAACAAGGGTGGATCTCACCCTTCCAGCCCCAGCCTGGAGCCCAAGACACCTGTCACCCTATCACCAGCTCAGGGCTCCCTATTGCCTTGTCTCTCTGCCCTTTCATGCTTGCTCTGAGACAGCGTGTGACTTCTGTGTCACTTCCTTGTCCTGTATAGCAGGGTAACATCCCAACCAATGCTCACCACAACTGTAGTCTGACTGACCTCCAGCAGGGGCAGCATTCCCTGGAGTGTGGTTGGAGCCCTGCATGCCAGCACCCTACCCCAGATCCTAGCAGCTGTTTATGCCTCTTCTCTATCAACCACCCTGGACTGTCAGCTCTAAAACATGGAGTACATCCCTGTATCCTCAAGCATCCCTTAAAACATGACCCCAATCTCTCCTCCATGTTGGGCAAGAACAGCCCCTGCCACCTCCACCCCTGCAGCTGGGAAAGCACTAGGCCAGGGGTGGCCAACCTGCAGCTCTGGAGCCACATGTGGCTCTTCAGAAGTTAATATGTGTCTCCTTGAATCTTTGCATAAGCACACAACGTGACATAACCGCTATGAGAGGGACGCGGAGAATCTGGAGAGGGTCCAGAGGAGGGCCATTCATATGATTAGTGGCCTTTGAGAAAGACCCTACAAGGAGAGGTTGAGGGATCTGGATCGCTTTAGCCTCCACAAGATACGTCTGAGGGGAGACCTTGTAGCAGCCTATAAGTTTATCAAGGGAGGACAACAGAGAGTTGGAGATGTGCTATTTACTAGGGCTGTGCAAAATTTTGCTGGCCATTTCATTCTGACACTGTCTCAACCAATTTCGAAGTCAAAACAGCAAAAGCAAAACAAAACAAAGTCAGTTGAAATAGCCTCGAAACAAAATGAGGCTGGTCGAAACGTTTCGAAAGTCGAAACGTTTCAACCATAGGCTGGGGATGGGAAGTCCCCAGCGCGATCAAGCGCAGGGCCCTGGGAAGCAGGCCAGCTGGGCTGCCTCCCACCCCCGGCGCGATCTAGCAGCTGGGCTGCCTCCCCCCCCACACCAGTGCGATGTAGCACTGGGGATGGGAAGTCAACCCAGCTGGTCTGACTTCCCATCCCCAATGAAACTCAAAACAGTGTCAAAACAGCCTTTCTGTTTCGATGGAACGGAGCAGAACAGCTGTTTTGACTCAAAATGAAATACGATATGAAACACTGTTCCCTCGAACCGTCAAAACTCAAGGCAAAACGGAACGGTGCCATTTTGCACAACCCTGCTATTTACTAGGGCACCCCTAGGAGTAACTAGGAAGAATGGGTACAGGTTAGTGGAGAGTAGATTCAGGTTAGACATTAGGAAGACATTTTTCACAGTAAGGGTGGCCAGAGTCTGGAAGGTGCTGCCAAGAGAGGTGGTACTATCACTTAACTTGGAGGTCTTCAAGAGGAGGCTAGATAGGCACCTGGCTGGGGTTGTCTGACCTCGGTCCTTTCCCTGCCTGGGGGAGGGGGTCGGACACGATGATCCTTTGGGGTCCCTTCTGACTCTATGAAAAACCAGGAAGCAAGAACACTGGGGCAGGCAGGAGAGAAACTTGTCTTGTTGGGAGCCCACAGAACACTGCAAGGGCTGTTGCTTTTATGCAGCAGCCGCATTCAGGCACTTTAACTCGGGCACTCAAACAGCAGGCAGCCAATGCCCGGCAGGGTATAAAGGCTAGCTGTGCGCTTGTCAGCCTGCCTGCTTCCCTGACTGCTGACCCAACATGTGTGACATATCTCTAAACCAGCCCTGCTGTCTGTGGCAGCCTCCCAGAGCACTGTGGTCCAAGAGGGCACAAGGATACTATGTTTGGCACTTGGAGGACAGAGAAGGAATCCAGGCCCTTTAACTATGTGTAGAGTTACATAGCACTGTCTGTGTGGACAGGAGCAGCTGATGTTCCCAGGGTCTCTTCACACACAAGGTCTCTTCCCTTGTCGTGGGAATGGCCTTACTGTTCTCTCATGTCTCTCCCACAAGATCCCAAACCACCAGGGAGGCAGCGACTGAGTTTTTCAGTTCCAGTGAGATTTGATGTGCTGTGTTAGACATAAAGCAAAAGTGGGTCACACCACCTACTCCATGTGGGAAGCATCCCTTTTTTGGAGCCATCAAAAAACATCCCCTTTTAAGAACGAGTGTCTAGCATTATCTCCTGAAGTGCTTTCATATCGACACTTTCAATGCCAGATAGCTTTGTAGCTGAATTGGTTCTTGAGTTCACACCAATTCTTAACCAAAATTGCAGTGAAGGAAGGGCTAGATTCTGCTGAGCTTACTCTTCTCAAGTGGTTTTTCAGTCCAGTACGAGCCCCAGGGGTTTCTATGAGTCTGCTCCTGGAATAAAGTGCTGCTCACCCTCTTCTCAGCATCAGGTCCCAAATGCTGGTATTGCACATCACTGAAGATTTGATTTGCCACACAGTAGCTGCGTTTACACAAGACGCTGACTGCACAGTAGCCTGATACTACCGTGCAGTAGCATAGATTTAATAGATTTCATAGACATTAGGGCTGGAAGGGACCTTGCAAGATCATCGGATCCAGCCCCCTGCCCAAGGGGCAGGAAGTCTGCTGGGCTGAGATGATCCCAGCAAGATAAGCATCCAAGTGAGTTTTAAACATGTCCAAAGTAGGTGCTTGCACTAATTCTGAGGGAGTCTATTTCAGACTCTGGGGACTCAGACATTAAAGACATTTTTTCTTATGTCCAGCCTAAAATGGTCTTCCTGGAGTTTGTACACCCCTAGTATACTTATAGGCTGCCACCAAGTCCCCCTCCAAGCCTTGGCTTTTCCAGGCTGAAGAGTCCCATGGCTCTCACCCTTTCCTCATAAGATTTGTTATCTTGTCCTCTGATCATCCACATGACTCTCCTCTGGACTTTCTCAAGCTTCTCCACATCCTTCCTAAAGTGCAGAGCCCAGAACTGGATGCAGTACTCCAGGTGTGGCCTCACCAAGGCCAAGTACAGTGGGAGGATGACTTCCTGGGTCTTGCTTGACATCAGTAGATGCAAGCCAGAGGTTTGTTTGCTTTGCTGGCTGGAGTATCGCATCGGTGGCTCATGTTCATCTTGTGGTCAGTCATGACCCCCAAGTCTCTTTCGGTCATGGTGCTAGTGAGTGTAGCACTGCCAAGCCTACAAGTATAGCCTATAAGTATTGCGTGGCAAAAACCGTGACGCTACTGCACAGTAGTATTAGGCTACTGAGAAGTCAGTGTCACAAAAAGGCACTAATCAGCGTTACTGTGAAGTAACTCAGGTTAATGAGTGGTCAACGTCTCATGAAGACGCAGTCAGTGGCTGCAGGATGAAACACCTCTCAGATGCAAATATCTGCCAGGCTGCCTGCCAGGGCAGTGGCTCTTCAGGACTTTCAATCCTCTCTGACAGAGCAAGAGGGGCTTGGATGTTGTCATGGACAGGGTCCCAGTTTGCCCAGAAACCCTCCCCAGTGACGCATTTGCCAGCCTGGTCCATATACCACCAGCCAGAGGCAGTCGAGACCAGGTGTATTAATCATGGATGTGCCACATATAAGACAAGACATTGACACAGCGCTACCACAGAGCTCCCAGCACCAGAGGCAAGGACAGGCAGAGGCTGTCACTAGTTAGCAGCTCATGGACACCCTGGCAACAGAACTAGCTTCTGAGCAGGTCCATCCTTTCTAGCTCAGCAACAGGGCCCCTGCTTTCTCAAGTCCCACCAGGACCCAGGGTGGTTTGTTCTCTTCAGCAGGTTACTGCCCACCCCACACCTTCACACAGAGAAAGCAAGGGTTTGCCACCCAGAAGGGGGCCTTCACTGCTGCAGAATTTTAGGTTGAAGCGCCCTCTAGTGTTCATCTTGGGTCACTGTTATTGCCCTGCAACCATGTGCTCCAGGAAGGCAGATGCAAAAGCACTACAAAAACAATCTGCCTCTTCTTTGCTTAAAATCTGGCAGGCACTGAAAGCTCGTCTCTCATGGCACTGAGTGACAGACAGATAAAGCCAGGCATAGCACAGACAGATGTTCCATCCTTCCTGATACACACACACAGAGCTTTGCCAGTGCTCCCAGCTGCCCCAGTGCCAGGACTGTCTGGCCAATGCATCTCCGTGCCAGCCTGCAACGCATGCCTTGCTGTCATGAGTGGCTATGTTGAGCCAGGGTGGGTGACATGGTGGTTTTGTGATATCTGCATCTACTGTTAGTTTCTGCACAGGCATAAATCACCATTGTTGTCATCTGCCCACCATCCACTAAGCTAAGATCAGCTAACTCACAGCACTTGTACCTCAAGCCAAATCAAGACACAGCTCTTCAAACCAGCCAGGACACCAGTCCCTCTCCAAGACACATCCCCTCCACTGACTCAGCTCCACCCATGCCACATTACCTAGCCAGGCCCCATGATCTCAGGACTCCTGTCTCTTGTTCAGAGTAGGGGTTGGAGAGACTCCCCTACAGACATATTCAGAGATCACCATTCACCCTTGCCCCTCCTGAGTCTCAGAGGCATTCCAGGAGTGAAAGGGAAGTCTTTATCCCATGAGTTGATGCCTGCCCACAGTCTTCTACACAGCTCTGAAGGATGTGAAAACTCACATTCAAGGAGGCCAAGGGTGAGGTCAGCCTGCTCACCACCCTCCGTTCACCTTCTGTGACAGTGGCTGCCCTATGGAAAGTAGGCTGTGAGGGTTTGTGGCCATATGAAGGTGCTGATGGTGGCTGCAGAGGGACCCACAAGTGCCCATTGTGCTGGGCTCTGGCCCCAGGAGCACATCTACATGAGACGCTTTACTGCATAGCAGACTAATTTGTTGCACAGTAAAGCATCACTGTCTACATGTGAGCAGCAATTAGGGCACAGGAGACTAATTTATTGAGCCAGGACTGGCTGGCTTGAAATGCAGCTCTCTCTAGTGTTGCCTGCCTGAGTGCATGGGCAGCTTGAAATGACACCTTTGGGAGGGGGTGACCTGCTCAGTCCCACTCATCTCAACAGCATGTTACCCCTAAGGCCTGATGATGACAACACAGTTAACTGCTTCATTGCTGGCCAGTTTAACAGAACAAGTCACCTATTTCTTGGAGTATGAGGAGAATTCAAACGTGGGGGGTGCAGAGCAGGAATACAGTGCGGCCACTACAACCTGGTTCCAACAGAGGCTAGAGGGGATGAGGCCCTGGGGAGAGAGGTTCTGTTACAGCTGTTTTCTGAGATCCTGCTTAGCTTAGTCTCAACTAGCATTAACAAGTCGAGTTTTATTTTAAATAGCAGGCAAGTGTTGCCTCACACCACAGAAATAGTTGGGCACCTACACCTTCCTAGCTACAGAGCCCCCACAGGAGACTGTGCCTTCTCCCCCACCCACCACAGCCAGCTCTGGATGCTCCCTGCTTTGGCCCCTCCTCTGGCACCCTTGCCTTTGTCAAGCACCTTGGCTTTGGTATAGGGCCCTGCCAGCCCTGTCCCAGTCTCCAGCTCCATTTGCTTTTCTCACCTCTCCCCACTCCATTTCCAGGGCTCCACCAATGCCCATTGGATGGAGAAGAGAGGGGGATAACATGGGATGAATCTAAAGGGGGATGCAGGACACAGCTAAGCCTCATGGCTCCCCAGCTAATTATTCTCATAGGGGTCCCCATAAGTCCTCACATAGATTTGTCAGTCAAGGAATGGGTTGCTTCCTACATGGCTATACCACATGACTCATTACTTCCTCATATCTTCCCCAGTTCCCATCCATATGCCAGTTCCCTGCAAGACTAGATCCATCTCCCTAATGCAGCATGCTCAGCACCCAGCACCCTATGTTTCCTGCCTCTCTTCAGCACCCATTGATACAAATATCCTAGAATAATGGAAAAGCTGGGCTGGAAGGGACCCCTGGAGCTCATCTAGTCCAACCCCCTGCCTGAGGCAGAATCATCTCTATCCAAACCACCCCAACCAAGTCCTTGTCTAACCTATTCCTAAAACTACACAGTCAACCCAGTCATCCAACCACAAAGCAGAGCACCTGAACTTGCCACAGGTAAAGCAGGGGAATAATGGCAGCCAGAGTCTTACTGTTGCAAAGTTTGTTAAAATAGGAAGGCAAAACTGCCACATTCCCTACCAATCTGACCACAGGGTAAAGTTCCTGCCTGACCCCAGGCAGGGCAATCCATCTGCCCCTGAGCAGAGGGGCAGGAGCCTCTAACCAGGAACCTCCAGATTTTAGTGGTCACACCTCAATCAAAATTTCCAGTCTTAGCTGCAACCAACACCCACTGCTTCTAAGGAAGGCAAAAAAAAAAAGCCATGACAAGGGTAGCAACAGGAGGAGAGAAATTCCTTCTCAGTCCCATGTGGCAACCAGCAAAGCCCAGAAGCACAGGAAATACTCATAGTAGAACATGGACAAAGCTACTCCTGCATCATCCCTGACCAATGCTTAAACTCTTCTTAAACACCTCCAATGATGGAGATGCAAAAGCTTCCTTAGGCAGCCAGTTCCATCCTGTTACTCTGCCCTTGAATGCATCCATGCCTGGGAGGGTGAGGACTTTCAGGCAGGCAGCAAGTCTTTCTGTGTCCTGAACAGCACTCAGCCAACAGCTCTGCCATGCCCCAATCCTAGTCATGCAGAGCAAATTTCCATTTCCCTTCCTACTTGTGGGTAAGGAGGTTGTATGGTTGTATCAAGTGTGGTATTGGCTGCTCCCAGGGACTGCCCTGCCTCTGAACAATATACAGGCAGCACTAATCAGAGCATTTCAAGGCCTTATAATTACCTTCATCCCCTTCTATGTATAAGGAAAACTGAAGCAGATGGGTTGTGAAGTGAAGTGCCTCAGACCATAGCTACAGAGCAGAAAAAAGTGTCAGCCTTTAGACGGTATCTGGTGAATCTATATGAAATAATGCACAGATGTGGTGTAGGCCTGCACGAGTCAGCAGCGATCTGATCCAGCTTCGGATCCAGCCACTTCAGATGGCTGCGATCCAATCCAGAGCTCCGGACTGGGTTTCCACCTCGATCCAGCTGAAGCGGAGCCCAAACC
>NW_005842838.1:229732-263362 GCF_000455745.1 Alligator sinensis
AGTTTCAAGGAGATCGGTGCAGGGGTTTGGGGGGAACTACACCTCAAGCTGTGGACAAGCAAAACTCGTGCCATGGGTGACACTGTGTGTTAAGGCACAGCGGGGTGACAGCTGCAGGGATGGTGGCCCCTGCTGTGATGCCTGCCAGCTGTGGAGGAGATCAGTGCAGGGGGGGTCTGGGGCCCTGCACCCCGAGCTGCTGACAGGCAAAACTCATGCCAAAACTGTGTCTGTCTTGGGGCAGTTGATTGTCTGTATTGATTCTTTCCTCTCCTTAGCCTGGTTTTGTAGGTGCTAATTGATGCTGGTTAAGTCATTATGTAGTAGCTAGGTCCTGTGTATTGAGCTGGTCCCCAAGAGAATCATGATTGATTGACTGGTAACTGGTAACACAGCAGCTTAGCAGCCAGGCCTGCAGTAGTGTCTCCCTTCCCCGCCCCAAGACAGACACAGTCAGTTCCACAAGCACCCATGGCACCAGTTTTGCTTGTCCGCAGCTTGAGGGGCAGTTCCCACCAAACCCCTACACCGATCTCCTTGAAACTTGGCAAGATTCACCCTCTCTGCAGAGCCTACTATCCTTGAAAATTTCATCCAAATCAGACAAAAAACAACAAAGTTATAGATATTTTATTTTTTCCCCATTATACCCTATGGCTGGATCTCGGAGGAGGGACCGAGGTGGCTCCAAACCACTTCGGGAAGTCTAACGCGGCCAGCGGTTCAACCCGGAAGCGCTGCTTTGGACCCCGAAGCATCTGAAGCTTCTTCGGATCCGAAGCTCTGTCTGAAGCCTCGCAGAGCCCAAATGTGGCGTTACTGTGAATCAGAATGAGAAAGCAGATTCCTGTCTCTTCATGCTCTGTCTTGTGCCTTCTTGGCAAAACCACACACCCATCCCTCCTGAGAGGACTTTGTTACGCTTAGTCTCCTACTTGGTCATCCCTGCAAAGGGATGAACCAGACAAAGGAGATCCAGGAATAAACGGGCTGTTATGAACAGAGTCCTTACCTGACCCCGATTCTAAGACTGGGTTGAAGGAGTCAGCAGAAGTGCAGAGAGTCTAACCTGGTGTGATGGCATGTGGCAAAGCCAGGATACAGCATCATTAGACAGCAAGGAATGATAAGCAATGCTGGCCTTCAGGGCAGTCTGAGGCCTATCTGGACACCCATAATCTCCAACCATAGGATTAACTCATGGTAGCTCCACTCCTAAGAAATGCCCTGCTCTGCCCTGGTACCCCTCATGGAGTACTGGGGAAGCCCCAGTGTAGATTCACCCTCAGCCCACCCAGGGTTCTAGGATGCGATTGCTCTGGCTTCTCCACTCTGTGGCAAGGCTACTAGAACCGTCTCCTCTGAGCAGTAACAGAAGCCTTGTTAATCAGGATATTCAATACCAAACTGGACACATGACTGAAGAGCGCCCTGTAAGGAGCAGCCCAACACATCAGATAATCAAACTGGGGAAATCCAGAGGTTGGGGTCATTGGCCACATTTCGTTACACATCGCAACATTAGCCTGCATCCTCTTCAGCCTCTGCTCTCCGCAGTGGCCCTGCAGGGAAGGTGTGACTGAAAGCAGCAGCAGCAGCATGGTTGTGGTGCCACAGAGCTGTGGTGACATTGTGGGGGGGTCTGGATATAAGGCACAGGGAAGGAAGCCAAATACACAGCTGGAATGCAGCCCAAGCCCCAGTGCAGGGAAAAGACTGGCCAGGGACTAAACCAAGGTATAAGGTGGGTGAGGATGGCACTCCCCTCTGCTAAGTCAGAGGGGGTTCCTCTGCTACTGGATGGTTGGGTAAGCACCCCCTCCTCCATAGCCGGAGCAACAAAGTCTCCTCCCACTGCTTCATTTGGCTTTGCCACTGGATAACAGAGCTTTCCTCTTCTAAGCCAGCAGGA
The DNA here is from genome assembly GCF_000455745.1 of Alligator sinensis. NCBI lineage: Eukaryota > Metazoa > Chordata > Crocodylia > Alligatoridae > Alligator > Alligator sinensis. Next base: position 231,645 of record NW_005842838.1, read on the forward strand.
CAAATCCAGCCCTGCCAGCACAGTGGGTGAGTCATTTCCATCCCATAGCTGATGCTGGCCTCCCTGAGGGCTTTACTTCAGGTCTTATTGGACCAGAGTCCACATCAAGTAGGTACCACTCAGCCCTTTGCTTTCTCCTCAGAGAGAGACCCCCGTAGAGATCAGCCACAGCTCCTGATCCCTCGCCCTCCCCCCGATAAGTGAGGACAGGGTGAAGGGGCTCATGCTGGCGCCAGTTGTGCTATGAATAAACCTTAGGCTATTAGACTACAGAGCTGCCAAATACCTGGATTTTACTGGAATGAAAGTACAAGAAAAGGATTATGCAGGAATTCTAGCTCCTCAGTGAGAAGGCAACATGAGTCAGGTGTTAGAGGAGTGAGAGAGTGTGAAGGAGAGAAAAGAGAGAAAGTAGTCAAGAGAGGTATTTAAGAAGCACCATAATCCATGTCAACCCTATGGAGAAAGCAGGTGCTGCTAATCCCATCTCCTCCGGGACAGTCACTGCATTACAAAGCAATAACAGGGTGACCTCATGTTACCATGCCACAGTGGCATGTCCTGAGGCCAGGGTCACCTTAGAAGTAGGATGCCATCTGTTCAATAAGTGGAGAACATCACATCATTTGTGACCTGGTTCAAGATTGGGTACCCACACTGCCCAGCTGACTTGGACAGACCATGCAATCAGCTTCCAGGAAGTTTGATGTAAATTCCCTGTACTGGGAAGCAGGCTCAACTAAAGGAACAAAAGACCATGGGACCGCAAGGGCCCATAGGCCACTGAGTCCAGCCCCCTCTGGTAACAGGTTACCATTTACCCAGGAAGTCCTAAAAATTGTCCACTTCAATCTCTCATGTACACCCTGATCACATAACACCTAATGGAAACAAACCCCAAGCACCCTACAGTGTGCCACAGAGAAACAAACAGGGCACCACAAATGCTGCGCTACTGCAGTGCTAGATAAGTTGTTAGAGTAACACATACTTAGATGATCATAGGAAGAGGACCACAAGACTACAGAGACAGGTGAAGCCACCGAAAGTCCTTGCCAATCCAACCTGGGGAAAAAGTCCTTCCTAACCCCAAATCTGGTGATTGCTTTGACCTAAAGTAGAAAAGCAAGATCCTCCAGTCAGGTTCCTGAGGGATCTCTAGGTACCAGCAGAAACAGCAGTTTATCCCAGTAGAAATTTCCACCTCCAGCTGTGGCCAGAGGCCAATAAAGCTTCACAAAGGGGAAAAATTCCTTCTGGATAGGAGGTCTGCCTGTCCCAAGCCTTGCTACAAGATGCAACAGGGATTAGAGAGAAGCTTAAATCATAGGGGTAAGAGTCAGTTCCCACAGGGGTGCTGGGATCCAGGTCTCTGCTTTGGACTCTTCTCTAATAAGGGCAGGAATCAGACTTTCCAGCCACCTTGCATTAGAATGTACCTTCTTCCTTCCAGAGGCAGTCACTGCTCTCCATCTCACAAAACCTGCTCACTCCCTGTTGATTATCAGGCTGTATTGATATGACCAATGCTGAATCATGGGAGTCAAGACTCTGGAAAATGTGACTTACACTAGATAAAGCCAAAACCCACAGCATCTTGCACTGGGTCCCATGTCTGGGTCTTGGCGGGGTAAAGGAAGGACAGATGACTGCAAGGAACTGCAAACACCATGAGGGCAGAATATGAAGATGGCTGTTAGCTAAGGCTCAATCCAAGTGCCAAAATCCTGTTGTTGTTTTTCTTCTAAACAAGGCACAAATCTTCCTGGGAGATGACGTGATGTTGGTTGATCATAAGCACCCAGTCCAACTGCACTGAGACATCTGTAAATAATGCATGGGGGGAAAGAGCCTTGTAATTACCACGCCATTGCAATCAAACTGAGAGCTAATGGGAGAGACCACAGAGCCAGGCTGTACTGAGAGGCCTATCAATAAATCACGCTTTGAGCATCATTAATAGCTCAAAGGAGGGAGAAAGCTGGGGATGAAATAAGACAGTCGATACCACTGTCCTGGCTTCCATGCCACTCCAGGGAGTCTGGATTTGAGAGAAGTGAGGAGATTCAGACCTGAGAAGCTATTCCCAGGTGACCTGTAATCACAAGGTCCTCCTGGTTCCTGTTAATATTCTGAAATAAGACAGAGGAAGAACAGCAGCTTGGCAAAGTGGGGTAAAGCCCCTTCCATAAAACATGGAAGGGGCATGTGGGGCCTGTCACTCAGAACAGGTCCCTGTCACACAGAGCAAGGCATCACTCAATAGCATGCTGCTCACTGTCCATCATGCCACATCCTGACCCACAGGCTCAGAGGACAGCCACAGCAGACTGAACTGGAGCCCTCTGGATCTTAAAGCTGGAGCTAAAAAAACAGTGTTCTATGCTAAGACAGTGGCAGAACCAGCAGGCTGTCTGTGGCCCTGCCACCATAGCACAGAGCCCCACACTAAGTGTTTGTGGGTATGCATACCAGAGGGACTTCTCCTTTCCAGGCATTATGCATGTCACTGGATACACCCACCACCCACAGTGGCTGCATCAGTGCCCTTCTCTTCGGACACATTGGGGAAGAGACTGTAAGACGTGATAGGGACTGGTGTAGCTACACAGCGGGATAAGCTGAACTAGTGTAAACTAGGGCTCCTGACAGCTTTGCTACTCTGCTCTACACCAGTGGCTGAAGCCAGGGTACAGCCACCATGCAGAACCTGGCACTTGCGTAGCTATTCAGTCCTCCCCAGAGAGATGGGAATGCCTTAAAAGTGGAGAGTCTGACATTGCTGCTGAAACCCTGACAAGGACCATGTTATCTGGAAAGCAATTTGATACGTGGAGTTGTAGGCCTAGCTTCTGCTTGGGCAGTGGCAAGCCTAAAAGCCAGAGCAACTGACTACAAGGGAAATGCCCCAGTCAGGTGAGAGATCCCAACATGGCACAGAGCTGGGGAGCAACAAGGAGGATGGTCCAGAGCCTGCTCTAATTTACATCAAGAACCAGGCCAGTCTTCAACTAGACCAGAATCTGGGACCACAGTTCAAATGAAGCAATCAAAACACAACCCTGCTTCCAACCTGCACCAAGGTCAATTCTGAACAAACCTGTATCAGGGAAGGCTTGTGGGTTGGTGGGCAGATAAGGGAAAATCAGAACCCCTGGGTTCTATTCCTGGCTCTGCTACTTCCTGGCTGTATGCCAATGAGTAATTCCCTTCCACTCTGCATGCCTCAGTTTCCCTCACTCTGTAATGGGAACACTGATACTGACTTTCCTTACAGAGTAATGAATTAATAACTTGAAAAACATTCCCTGTGGGTTCCTGTGAGAAGGCAGATGGAAGTCACTATCTCTTGCCCCTGTTGAGAAAAATAGTGGATTTGTCAGTTTGGGGATTAAATCAGAAAAATTCACCTGATCCAAAAGTGAAATGGGGGAGGGGAAAATACATTTTTGACAGAATAAAAATCCAAAATATTTCTTTTTGAGTCAGTCTGATACGTTTCATTCAACCCGAGGCAAAGTATTTCAATTTGGTTGGGGGACGTTTCATCTTTTTAAAAAAACCTTTTTGATCTTTTCAAATTTAGGTGATATTCTAAAGGGGAAAATGCCTTTCATACCAAAAGGGCAGCAAGTTTTCTTCCATACATGTGAAATGGAACATTTCAACATTTCTGATATGAAATTTTGTACTTCGAAATTTTGTAAGGTCCCCCCGACCTTTTTTCAGCTCAAACTATTTATGGATATTTCCAGGCGTCCCCTCCATCTCCCACCCCAAACTCCATGTTTCAGGAAATTTAATATTAGTCTAAAAGAATTGTCCAACTCTGCTTAAAGGGTTAGCTCATCCCCTGCCCTGGGCCTAGCCATCCTCTCTCACCTTCATTTAAACTTCTCTGCTTCCCATTCAAGACCATGCCATTTGGGGCCTGCCTGGTTCCCTCCTCCCCTGCCTCCCACCTGCCTGTTGAAATGCAAACCCCTGCCAGGTACAAGGAGGTGACTCCCAGCACCAACCTGGAATAAGCTGTCATTACACTCTGGGCAGGCAGCCAACCTGGGCTCTCTGACTCAGTGGCTCAGCTGATATTCTTCTTGTCCCAGCTAGAGCTGCCTCTTCCATCTTCATCTGCATAAAAGAAGGTTGCAGCTTTCTGGGGAGGGCTTTCCACTCTTTCAGGAGCCGAGGATGTAGCCTCAGGACAGGAGAAGCAGGGATCTGCAGTGAGCCACTTACTGCCCCTCCATGCCTGAAAGAACAGATGCTGCAGGGCTTTGCACACTATGGAACATTCACAAGAGATGAGGAAGGACTGGCACACCTTCCTTGAGGTGACCCCAGGACAGGGGCTGGGTGGCAGGGAGGTAGCTCAGAGCTGTATGACTGGTATAGAGGGTCACATGAGCAACCTGGATGAATATAGCACTGGGCTATAGAGAATAGTATTGAGACCTCCTGCTTAAAGTGCAGTGACCCCAACAACCCTGGATAAACTGGCATCTGTTCTCACTACCACACAGGCCAGTAAGATGACCCCAAGTGTCTCCCTATGCCAGGAGCACTAGAGAATACTGGGCTAGCAACGTCAAGTGACAATTAGTATGTCTAACCTTAGCAGTGAGGACTAATAGATGCAACAAGGGAAATGTATGCTGTTTCATAGAGGTTTATATACTGTGCTGATCACTGTGTCTGGGTGTCAGGGCTCTTGGGCTCTATTCCTAGTTCTGCCACTGACCTCTTGAGTTGGAGCCCTTTTCCAGGTCTGTGCTGAAGGTCACCACTGGTTGACCTAACTGTAAATGGGCACCTGGTCATTTGTTCTGGGAAGTCAAAATGGCCAGATGTGATACCAACCACAACACTCTTGCATGTACCACTGACTGCAGACATTGGAGCCCTAAGGGCTGCTAAGTTGGAAAGCCCATGACCTCTCTATGACTCAAAAATGCAATAGTCTAGTCTCCATCTGTGAGACTGCAGAAGATGCAGGGCAGGGGAGGTGGGGAATAGGACAGCAATGCATCACCTTTAACCTGCCCAAATCTGGGCTGCTCTGTGGGCTGGCATAAACCCCTGAGGTACATGAGAGTGGCCTGGAGGCTGGTATAACTAATGGCAACCTTCATCCTTGGTTTGGCCCCTGGCCTTTCCCCGACTCCAGGGGAAGCATATGGAGGAAGATGTGCAGCTGTTTGCCCTGTCTCTGCGCTGAAGGAATTCCCTGAGGGGGCCACTGTAGAGCCAGGAGTACAGGGATACCATGTACTCAGGGTCAATGACTGGCTGAGGGATGCCTGGGGCTTCTCGGTGGAGGCGGCAGCCCGGGGTAGTCCTGACTGTGATGAATCCTCTCCCTCAACTCCTTGAGAGAAAGAGCTCTCATGTTATCAGCACCTGCCCCTACCCATCCCTGGCCCAGGCCCCCATTACCCAACTGGAAGTGTCTGGTGTCCTCCTGGCTACTTAACCCTGGCATGTGCCCTGCTGAGCCCATCCTTTCTGTGCACAAGTGCAGTATCCAAGAAAACCCATGCCTACAATTCCTTCCCCAGTCACTGGAGAGCTGCCGGGCACAGAGTCCTGTTCATTTTTTCCTCCACTGCACACAGCTCACAGGAGTGGAGCAGAGGGGATCAGTGCACCAGGCATGTGTCTGTACCAGAGCGCAGCTGATACATCTAATTTTAGGCTTCCTGACTTTGGTGGCGCTACTGGAAAGGAAGTATTGCCTGTTCTGCTGAGTGAAGCTTTGTACTATCTAAGAAGCATTCCTGAAGCTGCGAAGCAGGCCTGAAAATAGCTAAGCCCAGCTCACCTCATCCTGGCATTTCTTCACTGCCTGCTGGGGCTGGCATAGTGCTGGCACAGTCATATGGTACCAGACCTCTGCGGACACCTTATGGTCTCCAATGCTCTCCCTGGCGCCATCAGTGAGATTCTACTTCTTGGTTCCAGCTCTGTGCATCACAGAGCTGTGACCTCACCATCATCCTGAAGAGCAGTCAGGGCACTGACTCAGCTGCCCTGAGACATGGATTCTGATCTCAGCCATGTCACCAGTCTGCTATCTGCCCTTGGATAAATATCTTCCCCTGTTGTTGACCCTGTTTCCCTAATGATACACTAGGAACAGTGACACTGCCCCTCCTTTGTAGACTGCCATCCAGAAGTCATACAGCTCAGCACTGCTGTGATCATACACTGCATAGCAGCAGCTTGCATTGATCCTGAGGAGGGTTCTGTCCTGAGCATATCATTCAACACAATGGGGCCCAGCAAGGCACATGTTTGCTGAGATCCACTCCAGCCCCTTGGTACAGGTGCATCCAGCTATGGGAGTACCCAGACGTGGTATAAAACAGAAAAAAGACAGCAGCCCCAGGCTGTCTGAGCCAGATTCAGAGCTGCACCTAGCAAGTCTAAAGGAGTAACATCAGCTTACACTATTTTTCATACCCTGCACTCATTTCCACCAGTGTGAAAAATCCTCCTCTCCTGAGCCAGGGCTGTTTCACATGCGCTGTGCCCAGGTAAGACAATGGCACTGGTCCAATGCCAGAGACCATGAGACTATACTGAAGTGGGGCCCTTGCCACTAGCAGGAGAACCTAAGTGTGATTGCCTGGAAGCCAGGTGTGGTGCTGTGAGTGACAGAAAAGTGAGACCCACATCCCCTTCTAAGCAGGGAAGGCACGCTTTTTTCTCTGTTACTGTCACAACCCAAGGGTGTGATTTTTGTTTTTGTGTGTGCTTTGGCACCACTGAATTATTTTCCCGCCAATTCGTAGCTTTCTTTGCAGGGTGCATTTCTTCTTTGCAGCTAAGAAATGCACGTTGCAAGGAGTTCCCGCCATTTGTATTCTAATTCGAGCCCCATTATTGGCTTGCGTGAAATTATTCCCACGTGGCGGCTAGTGATTGGCTTGCTAGCCGTATAAAAAGCTTGAGTGGTTTCCGCCCAAGTTGGAGGACTCCACGAACACCAGGAGGAGGAGACTTCACGCTGTGTGAAGATCTCTAAGCGCTGCGGAGTCTATCGGACCCAGTGCATTTCAAGCAGGCAACAGGGGTCTGATCAGCCTCTAGCCTCTCCCCGTTGCCGTTCGCAATCCTCGACGTATCCCTCTCCCTGCGCGCAAAAGGACTCACGGAGCCTAGCAAACTTCGTGTGAGTGAATTGTAGTGAATAAAAGGATCCACGGAGCCTCGACAACTCCGTGGGAGTGATCCGAATATTGTCTGAGTCCTCAAACGAGGATTTAAGCGGAGCTGTACCTGGGAAACTGTCCAGCCTACACCGCGACCATCTTCGGTGTAAGTAAACAATCTTGAATCAACCATTACGTGTCCGTGACTAATTCTAGCGTGTCGCCTGTTCTCTCCGATCCAGCGTGCCCGGGCTGCTGGCCACAGCCCGCGCAGAGCACAAAAAGGGCCCGGATCGCTCCCGGCCCGCACAGTTACATCATCAGCCACAGCATGTGGGGCCCTCTAAATCCCTTCCAGGCACTCAGAGTCAGCAGATGATATCTGTTTGGACTCCATACAGCCAATCCACTGACCACATCTGACTGTGCCACTGGGATTATTGTGATTCCAAATAGGTGATGCTGTCTCCTGCAGCCATTCAGGCTGAGACTGGCAAGCTGGGCTTCCATAGCTCCCCAAGCCCCTGTCCTCAGAGCAGAGCCCCTGCCTTCCACCCTGTGCAACAGGTTTCAGTAACAGACTGAGGCCCTCGGACAGTGTTGGCTCTCCTAGAGGTCAGCCTCAGTCACAATCAATGGGCCCCAGAATAGAAGCCAAACTTGCTGCAGCCACTTCTCATCTTGCAGCCACCAGCACTTGTCCTCCTCACATACAAATTCCCTCCTGGGCCTCACTCTAAAGGCCTGTCAGCCATTCCCATCCCCAATTTGCCTGGGCTATTTCTAGACCTCGCACCTGCTGAGGGAAAAGCAGGCGATTTATGGGTTTCTTGAAAGCTGAGTCAACTGGATCACATTCCTCCTGCCTGCAGCCTACTCCCCTCCCTCCCCACCTCACACTCCGCTTCAAGCAAGGAGCTGGTGCTCCATGTGCCCCACTCTGTAATTTGCCCTGCCTATGGTACAGAGAACAAATAGCCACTGAGAATCCATGTGCAGCAATGTACTGGATCTTGGGCCTACAGGGCACCATCGTCCTTGCAGCTGTGCCATGTACCCATTTGTGCTCAGAAGCAGCTGTTCACCAGCTCCCACAGATGCCAGAAGGACCACAAAGAGATATCACCGGGGCTCTGAATGGGCTCCAGAGGCACCTCTGCCAAAGGCCAATTGTGAGGAGCTGAGTGGATAATGATGGGCTCAGTGAGGCCAGCTGTGAGCATCAGCCTCCACAAAGTCTCTGGCTAACTTGTCCTTGTTGAACTTCATGAGATTTCTTTTTGTCCAATCCTCCAATTTATCTAGGTCACTCTGAATCCTAGCCCTACCCTCCAGCATATCTACTACTCCCCCCAGCTTGGTGTTGTCTGCAAATTTGCTGAGGGTGCACTCTATGCCATCTTCCAGGTCAGTGATAAAGATATTGAACAAGAAGGGCCCTAGGACTGACCCCTGGGGCACTCCACTTGATACCAGCTGCCAACTAGACATTGAACCATTGACTACTACCCTCTGAGCCTGACAATCCAGTCAGTTTTTGATCTACCTTACAGTCCATTCCTCCAGCCCGTACTTCCTTAGCTTGCCTGCAAGAATGTTGTGGGAGACTGTATCAAAAGCCTTGCTAAAATCAAGATACACCACATCCACTGGTTTCCCCACATCCATAGAGGCACTCATCTAATCACAGAAGGCAATCAGGTTGGTCAGGCATGCCTTGCCCCTGGTGAATCCATGCTGACTGTTCGTAATCACCTTCTTCTCCTCCAAATGCTTAGAAATTGATTCCTTGACGATCTGCTCCATGATTTTTCAGCGGGCTGAGGAGAGGGTGACCAGTCTGTAGTTCCCTGAATCCTCCTTTTTCCCTTTCCCTTTCTTAAATATAGGCACTATGTGGCACCCTTTTCCAGTCATCCAGGACCTCTTCTAATCGCCATGAGTTTTCAAAGATGGTGGCCAAGGGCTCTGCAGTCTCATCAACCAACTCTCTCAACATCCTCGGGTGCATCCTATCCGGCCCCACAGACTTGTATATGTCCAGCTTTTCTAAATAGTCTCTAACCTGTTCTTTCACCACTGTTGGCTGCTCACCTCCTCCCCAAACTGTGCTGCCTGCTGTAGTAGCCTGGGAGGTGACCTTGCCTATGAAGACTGAGGCAAAAAAGGCATTGAGCACTTCAGTCTTTTCTGCATCCTCTGTCACAAGGTTGTCTCTCCCATTCAGTAAGGGACCCACACTTTCCCTGATCCTCCTCTTGCTACCCACACACTTTTAGAAACCCTTCTTTTTACCCTTTACATCCCTTGCTAGCTGCAACTCCAACTGCACTTGGCCTTCCTGACTTCATACCTGCATGCCTGAGCAAGACCCTTATACTCCTCCCTATTTATTTGTTCAAGTTTCCACTTCTTATAAGCTTCCTTTTTTGTGATTTAGTTTATCGAAGAGTTCCTTGCTAAGCCAAGCTGGTCTTCTACTAGTCTTCCTTCACATTAGGATGATTTGTTCCTTCACTCTCAGTTTAAAGTACAGTCAGCAATCCTGGATTCCTCTCCCCCTCAGACTGACTTCCCAGAGGATCCTGCCCATGAGTTTCCTGAGCTAGTCGAAGTCTGCTTTTTTGAAGTCCAGGGTCCTTACTCTGCTGCTCTTCTTCCTTCCTTTCCTCAGCATCCTGAACTCAATCATGTTGTGGGGGCTGCTGCCCAAGATGCTATCTATTAGTACATTTCCCACCAATTCTTCCCTGGTTGTGAGCAGCACGTCACAAGAAGAGCACAGCTCAAGTTGGTCTCTCCAGCACTTGCACCAGGAAGTTGTCCCCAACACTCTCCAAAAACTTCCTGGCTGTCCTGCCCACTGCTGTACTGACCTCCCAGCAGACGTCAGGGTGATTGAAGTCCCCCATGAAAACCTGGGCCTGTGATTGGGAAACTTCCACTAGCTGTTTGAAGAAAGCCTCATCCCACACTTCCTCCTCATCTGGTGGTCTATAGCAGACACCCACCAGTGGTTTATAGCAAGACATCACTCTTGTTGCTCTCCCCTTTAACCTTAACACAGAGACTTTCAAGAGGTCTATCTCCAGTTTCATACTGGAGCTCTGAGCAATAATATGGCTCTTTTACATAAAGTGCAACTCCTCCTCCTTTTCTCCCCTGCCCATCCTTCCTGAACAGTTTGTACCCATCCATGACAGTGCTCCAGTCATGTGAACTCCCACCAAGTCTGTTATTCCAGTCACATCATAGTTCCTGGAGTGTGCAAGGACTTCCAATTCTTCCTGCTTGCTTCCCAGGCTCCATGCATTCATGTACAGGCACCTGAGGTGACTAGTCAATTGCCCTGATTTTTCAGGAAGTATGAGAGCACCTCCCCTATTGGCCTTTGCTTGCTCTTCCTCGAGGTCTCCTGCATCCCCACTTACCTTAGGGGTTTGCACACCATCCCCTGGCAAACCCAGTTTAACGCCTTCCTCAGTAGGGTAGTAAGTCTGTCTATGAAGATGCTCTTCCCTCTCTTCGTCATTTGGATCCCATCTCTTCCCAGCAATCCTTCTTCTTGGAACAACATCCCATGGTCTAAGAAGCCAAATCCCCACTAGCGACACCACTTGCACAGTCAGGTATTGATCTGTACGATGCACCTGTTCCTGCCTGGGCCCTTTCCTTTGACTGGAAGAATTGAAGAAGTCCAGGCTCAGCACAGGGGCCCTCACATAAGGACCTCCTGCTTCCTAACCTATATCTCCTACTTCCTAACCAAGCAGTGCAGGATACCATGGGGTTACTAGTAGACTGCAGACCATGTAGAACTTCTCTGGAGTCAATGGATGCAGAGCTGGAGTCACCATCACTCTGCACACAAGTGGCTATTCAGGGCCTCTGCACATTGGCCACCAGAAGGTGGCCCCTCATGTCCACACTCCAGTAGAAGTGGGGCATGGCCCCATTTTACACTGCCCCCTGGACAGCTGCCCATACACACACTCTGGGCAGCTGAGCCACAGTGGCTCCCCACCAAGGACTCTGCCTGGTATACCCAGGACAACCCTAGATCAGCTTCTGAGCACAAGACAGCATGTAGTGGTGCTCCTTGCTCTCACCAGGTGTGACATGATCTAGTACTTCTAGCACACTGAGATGATCCTTCCCTATTTTTGGAGCCCTCAGTTTGGAGCGGGCACCTGAGTGTAAATCCCAAGGTAGGACCAAGTAGCTCAGCACAAGGGTCCTCACATAGGGGCAAATGTTCATTTGTATTTCCCGCTTCCTAAGCAACCCCAATAATCCCATGGTGGGGGGACCATCATTCTGATGCTGTGGCTCCACTCCCCACTGATGCTGTTATGGGCATTCTCAGGGAATGGGTCAGAGCTTAGGGCCCAAATGGCAACAGAGAGCAATGTAAAGGGGGAAGCATTAGCCTTCAGGGGCAAGGGTGCTGGAACAGAAAAGCTGCAGCACTGAGTGCTACTCATCTTGGTCACCCAGGTTGGCATCCCCACCATCTTTTCATCAGAAACATACAGACAAGCGTCTACCCCATCTCTGCTGACCCAAGCCCCAGAGCTGCTGGCCATACTGCATGGTGGCTTTTAACTGTTTCCTGCACCAGCAGCACACAGGCATAGAAAAACCCAAATGCCCTCTGCTTAGCCCTGAGGTGCCACTGTGCTGGAGTGAAGTCACCTTCCCATCAGAATATCTCACAGCCCTAGACAAACTCCGTAGAGACATTCTGCCCCCTCCCTGAGACATGCCAGTCAGAGGGAATTCCATACACTTGAAAGATGCAGGAATGGTGGTAAGGGGCAAGCAGCACAGGACTGGGGGACAGAGATGGGTAGGGTGTGGGTAGGACCTGATACTGGCCAGTACTAATAGCCCCCCATTCTGATGAGAATGAAATGCCCTTATAAGGGGAGTTATGTTCAAATAGTCAAAAGCTTGAGGAAGCAGGTCAGCAAAGTCACAGAGTCATAGGTGTAGGAGTGACCACAAGGGTCATCCAGTCCAGCCTTCTGCACTGATGCAAACATGCTATATTCCTGAACCATCCCTGAGAAATGCCTATCCAGCTGCTTCTTGAAAACCTCCAATAAAGGAGATTCTACAACTTCCCTAGGCAGCTTGTTCCACTGTCCTGTTGTTACCGTTGGGAACCTTTATCTGAGAGTTCATCTAAGCCCACTCTGCTTCAATTTAAACCCACTGCCTCGTGTCCTGCCATCTGTGGCAAAAGACTGCTGTTGTGTTCCCTCTTCTTTATGGCAGCCTTTCAGTTATTTGAAAACTGCTAACATATCCCTGCTTAATCTCCTTTTCTCCAAACTAGCCATCTGTAGTTCTCAACCTTTCCCCATACACTTTGCTTTTCAACTCCTTTATCTTTGTTGTTCCCCTCTGCATGCTTTCCAGTTTCTCTATCCTTCTTAAAATAGAGAGACCAGAACCACTCACAGTACTCTGGCTGAAGCCTAACCAGCACTGAGCAGAACGCTACTATGGCCTCCCTTGTCTTGCATATAATACTCGTATCAATGCAGCCTAAAATTGCATTTACTTTTTTAGCAACTTCATCACAGTTGCTGATTCACATTGAGTCTGTGATCCACAAAACCCCCAGATCCTTCCTGGCAATGTGAGTGCCTTGCCGATTATCTTCCATCTGCATGTGTAGCACCTTACATTTGTCTTTGTTGAATCTCATTCTGTTGCCTAGTGCCCAGTTTTCACATCTACCAAAATCCTTCTGAATTATACTTCTCTCCTCCAAAATATTTGCAGCCCCTCCCAGTTTTGTGTCATCTGCAAGTCATGATGAACATAGAAAAAGCTGCCCCCAGTGCCTACGCGTGTTCCCTTTCACCTCAAGGCAGAATGAAGAGAGATAAATGAGAAATGGAGCTTCCTCCCTACCCCCCCAGAATTGATTCTCTTCAGTGACTGGAATGGCATGCTCCTCCTCAGGAAGGGAACAGGATTCTCAACAGCCTATAGGGAGAGGAGCAGGCTTGGGAAGGAGGCACTGGAATGGGAAAGGAAAGAAGGAGCTAAAGGTCAGTGAAAGGATGCATGGCAGCTCCAAATCATGGAGGGAGGGACATCCCAACCAGACTCCTGGCAGCTAGTTGAGTCCTGGTGCCTCAGAGAAGCAGCACGGGAAGACATATGCTTATGTTCACACCTTGTGTCCCTGCCGTCTGGCTTGCTAATCTAAGTGATGGGAGTTTGGACACACATCCTTGTTACCAGTCAGGAATGCAGGATGGGAGGGGAATGTTCAACTCATAGAAAACCAGTCTCAGAACAGCCAAGAGGAAGCAGAGGGAGAGGAGCTCCAGAGCCTGGGATGGGGGGAAAGGACAGTTAACCTCATGCACTCCAAAATTAACTCTTTCTCTAGTGCCGGGGTGTCTCTGATTTCAGCCAGGGGCTCTATGTATGACAGGAACAGAAATAGGGACAATGAGCATGAGCTTACTGTACAGTAAAGACTACTCTGCTCCAATGAGAATGTGGAGGAGCAGAGAGAAGAGAATGGCTTTGACAATGAACTTGATTTCCCACCAGATTTTTTCCATTTCAGAGCTGGCCAGCTCCAGATCCCCAGTGATGGCTCTAGCGGGCACCCTGTAGAGTGGCCCGGCTTCTGGGGGGCTCATGCTGGGGCCAGAACAAGGGGTTATTCAAGCATATTTGCTATGGCCCAGTCTGATGTCAGCTGCAGTGTCACAGCAGAGCAGCTAACCAGTTGTGACTGGTTAGCTGCTCTGCTGTGACACTGCAGCTGACATCACACTGGTTCCAAGGGACACAAGGACAAATGACCTCAAACTCTAGGGATCTCCATTTGTGGAAGCTTAGCTGGAGAGGTTGGAGTATTGCTAACCAGAGATGCCAAGCACTTGGGTCCCTACTGAAGTCAGTGAGATCTGGGCACTCAACACTTCTGAAAATCAAGCTTAGGTTACCTCACAAAAGGCACCAAATACAAATGTCTCTCTCCACCTCTGGGCAGGTCACTTTTAGCAGGAAAGGTACTGTGGGGTGGATATGAAACTCTGGCCTTGATCACATGCTGCTGTTAAGGGTTCAACAGCACTATTCACAAGACAGCAGAAGGTTAACCTGGAGCAGATCTATGCGGTTAATTACATTCTGCCTTCCTACAGTGCAGCTGCAAATGTCTAAGCTCTCTTCTATTTCCTATGCTAAGTGACTGCACTGTTAGCTGCTGATGCATCTAGTCCAAAGGAGGCTGCATTTCACCCATTTCCTATAGTCCAGCAGCCTGTGAATCCTGCATCTCACTCTCAGACTGGAATGGCATGGAAAATATTTGGCATAGCAGATACCAGGCCTCCACAGCTCACTAGAGAATACCTCCTGAACCCCACTGTGTCTGCCAGGCAGTGCTATAGAAGCCAAGCCATTCCTCCAGCTGACATGGATAACTATTGCAGGATAGAAAGCAGCACAAGGGACTGAGCAGACAGTGCCATCCACCTCCCTGACAGAACAGGGGCAGCACTGAGAGCAGGCTGCAAGGGACAGGAGCAGAAAACCCTGGGGCATCCCTTATGACACAGATCCTTTGGTAATCCCTTGTTTTGGGGCACTGCCCTGCATAGGGCTCATCCCTGCCAGTGGGTATGAGCTCCAGTGTGGGGGCAGGAAGGGAGAGAAGTGGAAAGGCTGCCAGGGGTCTAATCCACCCGTAGGCAGGGTCACCCCTGCAACAACACAGTATGTGTGTACTGCTTGGTCAGGGCTCCTGTGTGAGGTAGAGCAGATGCACATACAGCCACGTGGGCACCAAGACAGATGTGTGTGTACACAAAACACCACCACATCCCTGGACTGCCAGCACTCCTGGGTACAACACACTCCTGCCACATTATAGGCACAGACACTCACATTGTGCACACATTCAGGTAGTCAGGCACACTCAGACAGATGCACACATACACAGGCAGATCGGAAAAGACACACAAGCATGTACCTAATCCTGCGCAAATGGCCTGGGAAGTTCACACACACACACGTGCATGCGCACACACACAGTGCTTCTCTCCCCTGCGCTGGAGTTTCTACATGCCTTGTTCCCTATGGAGAGGTGCTCATATCACCTCTGCTAGGTCCACATTTGAATAGAAGATGAAGCACTTGCTTGGAGGAGACTTTTGACCAATAGAGGATAATAGACTTGACCCTGGGCAATGCTGAGAGTTAACCCTGCTCCAAAGGATAGATGTGCACTCCCCACTCTCCAATCACGTACTGTACACCTGTCCCCTTTCCACCTACAGCCTCTTCCCCCAGCCCCTCAGATATTATCCTAGAAGCTTCCCCTCCACATGAAGCTTGACCAGCTACTAGCCTCCTGTTCCCTCACCAGCCCTGAGGAAGGGGGGAGGCATGGCTGGATGTCTTACATACCTGTTCAGTTGCAAAGGCTGTAGCTCCTCTTTTTGGAAGCAGACAAAGCAGAATGAATCCATCTCTGCACTCTCAGAGCCAGTGCTCCAGGACAGGGGAATGCCAGGCTTGGGAATGCCAAACAGATGTGGGCATCCTCTTCCACCTAACTATGCTCCCCTGTGGCTGGCAAAGCCAGAGTCAACGTGCTCCTGGGTCCTGGCTCAGCTGCCGGGAGGCGTCATCTCATTCTTTGTCTCCAAAACTCTCCATTCCTTCTTCCAGCAGAGACAGCTCCTGGCTCTTCCTAACCCAGGACCCTCCAGGAGGCATCCACATGCCCTCACTTCTTTCAGCCAGGAGACGGGCTGGCTCCTCACTCAGTGCAGTGGCTTAGTCCCAACAAACTCTCAGTCATCGAGGCTCCTCCCGTCCCGCACAGCCTCACTGAGTGTCTGGATGGGACCCTATGCCCTTATGCCTATCAGAGGCCATCTTTAGAGCTCTTGCTACAGTGTGGTCTATGTGAAGGAGGAGATGTGATCGTCCCCTCAGAAGGACTTCAGCCCTCAGGGGGTACAGATGGAGCAGGGGAGCTCAGGGCTCAGCCTGTCACCTGAGGTGGGAGAATCTGAGCTGAGGGGTTTGAGGAGAAGAAATCCTCAGCCCTGAGTTTCAAGAGCAGCACAAAGGCTCCCAACTCCACTGCATCCAGCTGCTCTTCAGAGGCGGAGGTGTAAGAACATGGCCCCCCATCTCCACGGACCAGTGCCAGATCTCATCTTGTGCCTGGATCTGAGGCGCTGATGTCACTTGTCCAGCAGGGACAGGAGGTCTCAGATGAACCAGTGCCCAAAGGCAGATCCTCCGTTTCCAGTGGTCAAATTCAGCTGGAGTTTGCAGCACAACCTGCCTGTGGGAAAGTTTCCCCTTGCAGCCTCCAGGTTGCTTGGATCTCATCAGCAACAGCCAGGGCTCTGATGGATCCGTGGGGCTGGAGACAGGAGGGCAGCAGTGCGTTGTGGGGAAGTGGACCCTCAGTGGCTGTGTGTGGAGCAGGGTTGGGAGAGCAGCCCAGTCCGGCGAGGCGCCCACAAGCTCTCACAAAGAAAAGTTCTGGCCCTGCTGAGACGCAGCTCTGCGGGGCTTGTCTCATTGACAGAGCAGCCGGCTCTGACAGATAAACCAGTGTGTGGGTATTAATAGCTCTAGATTCATGCTGAGAGGCTGGGAGGTTAACTCTTCAGCTGCCAGCCTCAGCCCTGGTTCATGCAGAAGACTCAGCCCTGAGCAGCTACTGCTCAAGACTGTTCTCCTTTGGCTTGACTTCAGGGATTCACAGCTCCCCAGTACTGCAGCCACGTTTAATTGAGATAACACCTTTTCAGACCCTGCCTGCCCTGTGATGCACTACCAGTCCACTGTCTCTCAGGTTCCCAATGTTACTGTGTGTAATTCATCTGCCCCGGAGCACAGCTCCCCAGGCCCTGCTCTCCCCGCATTTCCTGCACTGTCACCCTGGGCTCTGTCAGCTGCAGCAGTCCTGCTGCGTGCAGCCATTTCTTCAAGTGTCAGAGAGGAAGAGTTAGTCTCTGAATCAGGCAGACCCCATCTTACTGAGGCTTTTAAGATCAAGGCCAGGACTTTGGATTTAAGCCCATATTAAATGGGTGATTTTGGTGGGATATAGGTTCACCTCCTCTTCCTGTGCTGGAAACATTGGAATGGCCATGATCTTGTGCTATGACTTTGGGTAGCTCCTGCATGGTGAGAGGGAGGACAAGGACCAAACACAACACTTCCTGCAAAGTGCCTGTGTGAGAAACACCTTGTCCCTGATACAGAGCAATGCTAGAGTTCCCACTGCCCCTTCCCTCTGATGCAGTGGGCTGGCAAGCAACCTCCTCTGACCTGCATCAGTCAGAGGAGGGTCCCTATTCTAGAGGCCCAAAGGGAAGAAGCATATGATGAACCCGTTGCACCTCTCCTTGTGCTGTGACAGGAGCCTACTGAGGTAATCCAGTGGGCAAGTATGGTGTCACTCTTGAGAGGTTTTCTTGCCACCCCCACCCCAGCCTCCTTGACCCCATGAGAAGGCAGGTGGTGTGACTCAAAGGATCATCAGGGAACACAACCACACAGAAAAGGGCTGTCAGTTCCCCTCTCTGATCTTTCAGGAGCTTTCATTCCCTTAGTAAAGGGGTCACTGAGGGACAAGCACAGAAACCCAACTGGTGTTCTTCTCTACCAAGGGACTGCACCCACAGTCCATTCCAGGGAGTCAGAAATCCAGTTCTGGTTCCCTCCTAACACCAGGATTCATAGTCTCTTCCAAGCAGAAGAAGGAATCCTGTTCCATTCCTCTGAAATCCATTCTGAAGGAGTTCAGATATCCAGGGCAGGTTCTTTCTTCCCCATGGGTCAGAGCCAGGATCCATTCTGCATTGGCATGAAACTTCAGTACTGGCCCTTCTCCCAAGCAGTGGGCACTTCATGTGAGCAGAGGAGCCCAGGCCGTTCTCTTTCTGCCTTCCATACATAGACGACTGGAAAGGGTGCACGGGGGTGCATATGCCCCCCCCCGACAGGGCTGGTGCCCCCCCCTAACAGCCAACACTGATGCTGTCAGTAGGGCTGGTGCCCCCCCCTCCCAACAGGGTGGGTGGCTTCTGCAGGTGCGCCCCCCAGATTCAGGAGGCACCAATCACTCATGCATCCGTACATACCTTTCTCTCTCTGGCTGTGGTGACTCTTTCCATACACAGCCCCCAAAAGATGGAAGCTGAGTACTTGTTCAGATGCTTTTCCATTGCAGAGGTTGAACTAAGCCTCCAAAGGCAGCATGGTGGTATTACAAAGCAAAATCCACATATTTAATTGTCATTTACTGTGTGGTTACACAGCACCCAGCACAACAGAGCCCTGGAAACAGAATACAATATACTGTGTGCTTTGCAGCCTTTGTTTCTGATATGGGCTCACTGGAGCAGGACTATGTATAGCACATTCATGGGAACCTGAGAGTCAGTCTTAGAGTGAAATCAGCCTGGAAAGGAAGAAGGATCAGACAGAGGTGACCTCATAGTTTCATAGTTTTAGGGTCGGAAGGGACCTAATAGATCTTCTAGCCCGACCCCCCGCCAGGGCAGGAGAACAACAAAAGAACCCTAAACAAAAAACGGGACTCAAATGAGTCCAGCCAGGTAGGTATCCAGCCTCTTCTTAAAGATCCCCAGGGTAGGGGCCAGCACCACCTCCCTTGGAAGTTGGTTCCAGCTCCTAGCCGCCCTAACTGTGAAGTAGTTTTTTCGGATGTCCAATCTGTACCTCCTCTCCATCAACTTGTGCCCATTATTCCTTGTTATGCCAGCAGGGGCTAGGGGAAACAGCGTCTCCCCCAAACCCTTCTGGTTCCCCCTAGTGAGTTTATAGACGGTCACCAGGTCCCCCCTCAGCCTTCTCTTGTGGAGGCTGAATAGGTTCAAGTCCTGCAGTCTCTCGCTGTAGGGTCTGCCCTGTTGTCCCCGGATCATGCGGGTGGCCCTCCTCTGGACCCTCTCCATGTTGTCCACATCCCTCCTGAAATGGGGCGCACAGAACTGGACACAATACTCCAGCTGCGGCCTGACCAGCGTCGCATAGAGGGGGAGGATCACCTCCCTGGCTCTACTCGAGATGCACCTGTGGATGCACGACAAGGTCCGGTTAGCCCTGCCAACCATGACCTCGCATTGTCGGCCCATGTTCATCTTGGAGTCAATAATGACACCAAGATCCCTTTCCGCCTCCGTGCTCTCAAGTAGGGAGTTCCCCATCGTATAAGTGTGCTGCTGGTTCCTACTACCCAAGTGCAGCACCCTGCACTTGTCCGTATTGAAACACATCCTGTTCCTGTTTGCCCACCCCTGTAACCTATCCAGATCCTTCTGCAATCTCTCTCTCCCTGCTAGCGTGCTCACCTCCCCCCAAATTTTGGTGTCATCAGCGAATTTAAACAGGTTGCTTTCCACCCCAACATCAAGATCGCTGATGAAGAAATTGAACAGCGCAGGCCCCAGGACCAAGCCCTGGGGGACTCCACTACCCATCTCCCCCCAAGTCGAGTATGATCCATCCACCACCACCCTCTGAGTGCGACCCTTCAGCCAATCTGCAATCCATCTGACTGTGTAGGCATCTATGCCACAGTCGCCTAGTTTATTAATTAGGATGGGGTGAGAGACGGTGTCAAAGGCCTTGCTGAAGTCCAGAAAGACTACATCCACCGCGACACCTGCGTCCATGGCCTTCGTGACCTGATCATAAAAGGCAATCAGGTTGGTCTGACATGATCTCCCCCTAATAAATCCATGCTGATTGCCCCTGAGCATCATTTCTGATGCCGGCCCATCACAAATGTGCTCCTTGATGACCTCCTCTTTGGAAGAGTCCAGTGTAATGCTCTGACCACAGCTTTACTCCCCATCTTAACAGCCCAGCATTGCTGTGCCACCAATTTCATAGTGAGTCATTTAAAATCTGAGGTAGGCCCTACAATAACAATTAAATGCAGGCTTGGAGTGTGCTGCTTGTAGGAAATCAGTCAATGATCAATTATTCATACAGTTAGTCCAAGGTAGGCTATAAATACCAGCAGCCAGGTGTGCACTGGGCTCTGGCTGGGCATGTGGTGCTTTTCAAAGTACCCACAGCTACTGACAACTGTTGAGTGATCTTGACCAGCTGTAGAGCACTTGGCCTTGGTCCTGTACTGGGCTATCTGAAATTGCAGGGCCTGGATGATTGCTGAAGTGAGCATGTGGGCTTCTTTGGGTACCTGACTTGGTGAGTGCTGATACGCAGCAAGTGGTGCCTGGCAATATCTCTGCTCCCGGATTTGAATTCAGATCCTAATCATAGCCTGGTGGGTGTCCTCTTGCTATCAGTCTTCTTGTTGTTTGTGTTCCCTCACTACCAAGCCCATGCCAGTTGGATCTTTCTTTCAGCCAGATTATCCATTGGCCATTCCCAGGGGTACATGCAAGGCATCTTGGTGCCAGCACTGCTCCAAGCCAGCTGACTCACCCTTTGCAGCCCTCCCCCTTCCCTGCATTAATGGGAGTTCTGGCTTATTTAGATTACTCACTTATCCCAGTGAAGCCCATTGAGTCCAGGTGGAGCCAGAGGCCTATGCTGTCTTAAAAGGGTGCACTACTCCTCTACCTGCACTAGCCAAGCAACTAGATGGGTAGCTCTGTATGTACTGCACACTCTACTGCTGCCCTTGGCCTCCTAGTGTACCATGGGCCAGCTCCTCTTACTTGAAACTGGGATAACCCTTGGACATCAGTGGAGATCCTCTGTATTTAGGAACATAGAACTAGAAGGGACCTCTTGAGAAACTGAGTCCAATTACCTGCATTCACAGGTACATATTGGGCGTGAGCACAGCTCATGTGGAAAGTGTGAGGGTTTCTCCTCTGGGGTCAAATTGTCCAGTATGGTTTTTGCAAGTATGGTGGACACCAGTGAGAGGAGTTGGGGGTCTCTGTGACAGTGATGCAGCCTGGCCTCTACACTGCAGCTGCCAAGAGAACACCCATCTATTTAATCATAGCCATTTAGTGATAGCTCCGTCCTTGCAGGACAACAGCACAGTGGGGTGTAACCAGGCTTCCAGCCCTCCCACAATGTGGGCTATGTCATTTCTCCTTGTGAATTATTTAGCATGACTCTGGTTGAAATGTATCTCCTTGCTCCAGCCCCGCCCAGGCTAATGGGAAAAATCAATGGCTTTTTAATTTATAGTGGCCAGGAGGCTCCTAGCTCCATCTTCTGCTGAGAATGTTCACCAAGCTGCAAAGGCTGCTGGGACATCACCATTTGCCAGAGAGAGAGAATGCAGAGGGGGGATAGCAGGAGCTGGGATTGGGCTCCCCAAAATAGGATAGAAGGCCACCCAGGAAGGAAAGTTTCTTCCCCCACCCCTTTCCCAGCTCTCCCATTCCCTGCTATCTCATTCCTTCTGAAGTGGTCCTAGCATTAGCCTGTCACTGTACAGTGGTGAGTTGTGTACTTCGAAGTGCTAGATCTACTGCTTAGAACAGAGGACTAGGATTCTGAGTGCCTGGGTCCTATCCTTGGCTCTGTCTTCAGGGCATAAACTAGCCTCTGACTATTGAGAGTTAGGAAGAGATTTCCCTGGCGATTAGCTATCCTCTCACTGCTTACTACAAAGCTCCCTGCCCTTTGCTTTCAGTCACCTGGCCCCTAGGCACTGGCTGGATCAGACAATCCAGCCTGACATTTCCTGGGCCTATGACTGCTCACTATCCTGCCCTTGAGTGGCACTGACACCTGGATTTGGAAGCCTGGGTATGGAAGGTATGGTGTTGGCACAGGAGCTGGCCTCCTGCAGGTACAGGCAAGAGCAGCGGTCCCCAGATCTTTCATTTCATACTGGCCATGTGGATTGGACTGAGAGACCTTGGATTTTATCAGCACAGCACAAAAACCTTTTCCTGCAGTTTTGTGTGCAGTGAGTGCAAGCAGTGTCCTGCCTGCCTGCCTTCTCTGCACCCAGGATTAAACTGGAATCACCTGTCCTCACACCAGCATAGCTCTGCAGCTGCAGAGAGGAATGGCTGTGAGTCACCAGTATGTGTTGGTTTCCTGGTGGCTTTAGGGGTGGGTGACATGGGCGACTGCCCAGGGCATCATGGTCAGGGGAGCACCCCGCCCCACCCCACACACACACTGCTCTCCCAATGCCCTGCCCCTGCCTACTTGGCTCTGCCTGCAACATCAGCACTGACTTGGGGGGGGGTGCAAAAATACAGGGTGTGGGGCACCAAAATACAAGTTTGCCCAGGGTGCCATTTTCCCTGAGGCCAGCTCTGCATGTTAATGGCCCAGAAGTGCTATGACCAGATGTTGTGTTCCTCCTTCAGAAGTTAGACCAGTTAGCTCTTAGCAACTGGGTAAGCATTTATGAATGCACCACTGGGAACTCCTAGAATGAACATGCTCTCAATGAATTATTAGCACACTGGGATGCCCTGCCACCTTACTACCCACTACAAATACTGGTATATATTAGGGCTGTGCAAGGCTTCAAACAGAGCTTCAGATCCGGAGAAGCTTCGGATGCTTTGGGATCTGAAGCAGCACATCCAGGTCAAAGTGCTGGCCTTGTTAGGCTTCCTGAAGCGGTTCCGAGCTCCCAAAGAGCTTTGGAGCTGCCTTGGAGATCCGGCCATAGGGTATAATAGGGAAACAATAAAATATCTATAACTTTGCTGTTTTTTGTCCAATTTGGATGAAATTTTCAGGGATGGTAGACTCTATGGAGAGGATGAAATCTGTCAAGTCTCAAGAAGATCGATGGAGGGGTTTGGGGAGAACTGTACCCCAATTTCTTGAAAGCAAAACTCCTGTCACGTCTATGTGTTACGATACAGGGGGGTCAAAACTGCTGGGGTAGTAGTTCTTGCTGAGGCCACAAAGTGTGCCAAGTTTCAAGAAGATCAGTGTAGGGGCTTGGGGGGAACTGCCTCTCAAGCTGCAGACAAGCAAAACTCGTGGCGCATGGAAAAATGTATACCTGAAAGATATTATGATTTAGTAGAAGATGAAGGTGATGAATGTCCTCTGACCACATTGAAGCAAATGAAGCAAGAACTTTAGATTTACTGCAAGATAGCCATTCAGTTTGAGAACCAGAGAAATGAAAATCTTCTAGGACTGCGCGAAGCTTCGGTCCCTGATTCGATTTGTTGGCGATTCGGCCCGATTCAGCGGCTGAATCTCCGAATCCAAATAGAATCAGAAAACCCTATAATCTCTCCAAATCCATTTGGAACCCTCCAAATCAATTTGGAGAGATTCGGACAGATTCGCTGATTCGGACATAGATACAGCTTTAAATGTTTTTTCTACATACCCCTAGGTAGCAGGGGCTCTGAATGCTGTGGTGCTGGGGAAGATGCAGCGTACCACAGGAGCACGGGGGGCTCCCCAGCACATTTGGCAGCAGACCCAGAAGTGGACCACAAGCACTTCCAGTCCACTTCTGGGTCCACTGGGGAGCATGCTGGGGGGCTCCCCTGTGTTCCCCCTGGCTTGGTGACTGGTGCCTCCTGGGTTGGGGGGGGGGGCACCCAGAGTCCTCCTGTGGCTGATCGCTGAGGCTA
The DNA here is from genome assembly GCF_000455745.1 of Alligator sinensis. Taxonomy (NCBI): domain Eukaryota; kingdom Metazoa; phylum Chordata; order Crocodylia; family Alligatoridae; genus Alligator; species Alligator sinensis. Next base: position 255,397 of record NW_005842838.1, read on the forward strand.
TCACTGATTCCCGGCTGATTGCTGATCTGACGAACCAACAGATCGAATCACTGTCCCTAATTCGGGCCAAATCCAAATCGAATAGGGCCTGTTTCACACAGCCCTCAAATCTTCCACTCCTCTGCTTGTCCATACAAGCAGTTGTAACTTTGCATATAAATTATGAGGAAGCCATTGGTCTGCAGTTCAGAGAAGAGTTTTTAGACAGACAAAACTTGTACTATGCTGCTGTCAAGATCAAAGCAGATTTGAAAGTGACAGCCATCATGAAGGGATACAGCAACTTGAATAAAGAACAAGCCCAAAAACATTTTCCTGATTGCCTTTTGCTCATTGAGCCATTTGATTTTGGAAGATGACAATGACAACTTAGATGCTGAAGATTCAGGTGGTACATCTTTCAAGGTTCTTTTCCTTCGTATTATATCAGTGCTTTCTTTCATTTCAACTTGTTTTGATGGTCCTCTTTGAAATGCTACAATTTGCATAGCATGAAATGTTGGTTATGATGTTATTCTGGTGATGATGACCCATAATAAGTAACTGAAACCACTCATCCATAGAACAGGTAGTAACATGAATGAAAAACTCAACAACACAGCTGTTCAACAGATGTCAGTAGAGCTACCATGGAGTAGAGCTACCTGGGGAGGGGTGTACAAAGCTTTGGTTGCCAATTCAATTCAGAGAAGATTCAGCCCAATTTGGTGGCCGAATCATCGAATCTGAATTGAATTAGGAGACTTATTAAAAGCTCTGAATCGATTCAAAGTATCCAAATCAATTTAGAAAAGATTTGGAAAAGATGCGGCAACTAGGCAATTCGGAAAAGGTGATCTTGAGGGGAAACAGAAACTGAGAAGAGGGAAGAGGGAGGAGGAGGGGAAAGGCTGCTCTGATATTGACATCTGTAGCTGGCCAGTGACTGTGATCTTTCTCTGAGTCCCCTTTCAATCACAGTGCTCTGGGGGAGGGACATAGAAACAGCATTTAAAGCTCTGTATGAAGCCTTTCTCTCCCTTTTGTGAGCTGTCTCTGCCTGGAAGCAATAGTGTGTGAAAGGTACTGGCTGCAGTGGCTGGATTCCTAGTCAGTCTCTTGCTAGTCTCTCTTCTTGGAAAGGATTGAATACACCTTTCCAATATATTACAGATGGAAAATATATTACGCACACATATACACACATACATATATATTAAACAGATAGAAGAAGATATATTGCACATATAAGATATATTACACACACACATATATTAAATGGATAGAAGAAAATATATTGCACATAGATCTATTACACACATACATACATATTAAACAGATAGAAGAAGATATATTACACAAACACACACACACATTTTCCAGCACAGGAAACATTACGAAGTGTGCTGGAAAGGCAGGTGCCAGGTCTTCTGGCAGGGGAGGGAGAGGAGCTAGAGGAGGGAGGGAGAGAGCTGCAGGTTCCTGCCCCCTCCCCAAACATAGACACACCCTCTTTCCTGGCAGCGATGAGTCTTCTGCTGTCAGTGGGTGCAAGGAGGTGGGAGCAGTACCTATCCCTGCACCTCCACCACCTCCACTAACACCAGAAATACCACCAGCATGACAGTCTCCTCCACCCCAATTTTAGCTCCCAGGGTGATCCTCCCAGTGCCAGAGGAGGAGCTGGATCTGAACCAGGGGAGTTGAGTGCCATAGTCAGGGAAATTCTGGGAAAGGAGGGTGAATCTGAGTTTGAGCTTCACACCCCTCAAAGTTCCCCTACAGGCAGGTCTCTTCTGGAAGGCACTTTGGAGGAGGTTGTGGGGGCAGGTGGCTTAGCTTCCCCTGATGTTGTGCCTCTGCCCAGAAGCTGGGGGGAATGGCGGGGTAGTGTAGTGTGGGATCATTTTGAGTTGGCAGATGATCCCAGGTATGCTACCTGCCAGCACTGCCAAAAGCATAACAGCTGGGGCAAGGATGTGAAACACTGCCACCAAAGTGATGCTGCCCCTTGCCCTTGTTCCTCCTCAGCTTGGCACCAGTAGGAGCATGCCCAAAAAGAAGTTCCCCTCTTGCTCCAAAGCCCCTGTCCCCATGAAGCAGAGGCAAGCTACCTTGGACCAGTGGGGGAAAGCTGCAGACAAAGCGGGCAGTGGGGCGTTGCAAGGGTGAGCAAGGTTACCCAGACCATTGGGGAGATGCTTGCTCTGGATGGTCAGCCCTTCTCCTTTGAGCATCCAGGGTTCAGGCGGTTCATGGCATTTGTGGCCTCATCCTACCAAGTGCCTGCACGCAGCACCTTTAGCAGGATGGTGATGCCCTCCCTGTATGAGGCATGCAGGGAATACTAGAGGGAGGAGCTGCACAATGTAGGTCCACAGGTAGCCTTGCACTTCACCTCAGATATCTGGAGCAGCCAGGGTGGAGATCATGCCTACCTCACCCTCTCAGGGCACTGGTGCAATCAGTCAGGCCATGAGTGGGCTCTTCGTCAAGCAGAGGTGATGGATGAGTCCCACATGGCAAGGGAGATCATGGTGGCCATGAACTGCATGGTGCAGGGGTGGCTTGTTGGGCAGGGTGAGCTTACCCATGGGTTCATGGTCATCGACAATGGGCCCAATATGGTCAAGGTGGTCCATGATGCCAACTTTGTTGGCACCCACTGTGTGGCACACAAGTTCCACTTCATAATGAGGGGTGCCTTGGAGGGGGACAGGGCTCCCGGTAACAGTGCCATCACTACCAGCCAGCTCATTTCAAAATGCAGAAAGGTGGTGAGCTACTTACACTGAAGCATCAAGGGAGGCAAGATGCTGTGGGAGAAACAGGCAGAGCTGAGTATCCCACAGCACAAAATCATGCAGGATGCGGAGACTCAGTGGAACTCCACATACCTGATGCTGGAAACGCTGGTTGAGCAACAGAAGGCCATCCATGAGCTGACCTTGGTCGGGGAGATTGGGATCAGCAGGCCCCTTAACAAAACTGTGGGGGATGCCAGCTCCCAGATCTTGGTGACCCTCAAGCCATTCCTCAAGGCCACCAAGAGCCTCAGCACTGGTGATGCCCTCCTTAGCCAGGTGATCCTCACAGTGAAGGATCTTGAGAATCAAATGGAGAAGTTCCAGGGGATTGATGTTCCCGGCTGGGGCAAGCTGCTTTCACCAGAAGTGCAGGCACTGGTGAAGTGGCTGAAGGAGAGAACATATCCTGGTTGAGCTCCTGTGCCAGGATGAACTTGGAGGTATGGGCAGGGACTATGGGGAAGTAGGAGACCCCAGGTCCTGGGCATGACCTAAAGCTGCACCCTGCCAAGGTAGGGAAGCCTGGTGGGGCTTCTGGTGGCACGGCAGCCCCAGAAAATGCCAAAACTGTGAACCTCCCTGATGAAAGGCAGGTAGGGGGCACTGAAAACTTCCAGCCACCACACGCATGCACAGTCCTAGCTGGGGAAAGCCCAGACCTGTAAGAACTTTGAGAGGGCTGGGGCTTACTGGTTGCAGTGGAGTTGTGAGGCTCCAGGTGAGCTTAGCTGCCTGGGATGCCACCTGCGAGGCATGGGCCACAGTGTAAGGAATGTATGGTGCTGCAGAGTGGATGTCACGCCTAGACATCAGGGGCCAAAAGGCCTAAAAGGGCAGCCTCCCACCTGGGTAACATCTGAATTATTTTCCCATCAAAGCATGGCAGGTGAAAGAGGGACAGGCGGTTGGCCCAGAAATAGGTGGGCAGGCCAAGATCTCACCAGCACTGGGAAGGTCCCTGTTGTAGGCTATATTGAGTTCATGAGTTTTTATATCCAGTAGATTTATTAAGTGAAGTTTGTAGGCTTGTCTACAAAAGGAGTTTTGTACATTCCCTTTGAGGATCAGGACTGAGAGATTGGAGAGAGAGTGGTTTCCTTGTGTAAAATGTGCCCCCACTGGTAATTGGGTGTTCTTGTCTTTAATAAATGTCCAGTGTGCATTCATTCTGGTGTGCAGTTGTTGTTGGTCTCTCCTACATATTTTCCATCAGGGCATTTGGTGGACTGGATGAGATATATAATGTTTCTGGAGGTGCAGCTCTAAGATCCAGGAATGGTGATGGTTCTGTTGTGGGTTGTAGGAATTGTGGGTGTACTGGAGATACTGTAACAGGTCGACCTTCCCAGCACCATATTCTTAGTACTCCGCGCCTTGTGTGGAGCGCCCTTGGACCTTCTTTAGGGTTCTTATGTTCCGCCCTATACTCTCCTGCCATGTCTTGATGGAAATTAGGATGATGTTCTTGCAAGCGGGAGGCTGCCTATTGTATTGGGTATGTTGGGGCCTTTCCCCTATGTGAGACTGACCCCTGATTTTCTCTAGCTAGGTCTCCCCATCTAAACCCACTAAACAGGGTTTGACTCCAAGGCTCTAGCCTTTTCTATTGTCTTGAGGCCTGTGGCCCCTTTTCCTGCTCCAATCTGGAGCCTGGCTCAGAGGCTTGGGCGCCAGCCCCACAGCCGGAGGGCCGCAAGCCCAAAACCAAGGGATGACCCTGAACCTGCAGCCTCCCAGGCCACAAACCCCACCCCCACAAACTACCAACACCAAGCTGCACTACAGGTGCACCAGAGCTCCCCGGCTTCTTTAAGATCGCACCTCGCTGGTGCTGGGGTCTGCGCCTCTCTCCAGGGCTTCTCGCCACCCCCTCTCCAGGGCTTCTCACCGCCCCCTCTCCGGGGCTTCTCGCCGCCCCCTCTCTGGGGCTCGGGTTCCCACAATGCCGCGGGTCCCCTATGAGGCCTCCTCCAACCCCTAATAGCCTCACCCAAGCCACCAGTATCAAACAAAACACAAGCCCCTGGGCTATAACGTAACCCTGAGCCACCCGGTTATAACAACACTCACCCCACTGGGAAATACTCCATCCCTCCACAGTGACAGAAGCTGTTCCTGCAGCCAGGCCTCTCCCCTTTGGTTGTTCTAGGAGAGCTCCTTCCCCTTTGGCAGCCAGGAGGGAACTGCCTCCCTGGCCTCAGTCCTGGTGTTTAAACGGGAGCCAGACCCTCCCCTTCCGGTCAGCTGACTGCTAGCAGGTGTGGGTCACTGGTTCCCTCTGGTCGCCCTAGCAACGGCACCTGAGTAGCTATTCCGGCTCTCCAAGTAGTAGGCACCTTAGTGCCCTGCTACAGATACATTTGTAGGTTTTGCATTTCTTGTCATGGAGTGGTCTGGATCCATTCAGTGTGTGTTGGGCTATAGGAAGTTTGCTTCTGGTGATGAGTTCCCCAGGAAGATAGTCACCGGGAGAAGGGGGACACCACCCCCATAGTGGGACAGAGAACAGGACAGGCCACCCAGGCATAAAAAGCCCTGAAACCAGGGCAAACTTACCCCTTGCAGGAGGTAAAGAAGCGGATGCACCATGCTGGATCCAAACAACCGCGTGTGTTTGTGAGCCATGCCTACTTCTGGCTTGAGCTGGCACGGGCCGGTGATGTCATCCCCAGATGTTGCCCAGCCAGGATAAAAGCTGGCACTGAGGGAAACGCTGAAGGAGCACTCCAGGGGACACACTCTGAGGTCACTCCCCACGCCAGGAGTGTACCACGCCGGTGTGCTGCAAGGGACATGGAGCTGGAGCATCAGGCAAAGCCTCCAGCAGTGGCAAGGACATTGGACCACGTCGAGGGACAGTGAAGACCATAATAGAAAAAAGGGGATGCGAGTCGGAAAGGGGCAGACTGGACCCAGCCCCAGATCACTGGTGAAAACCTCTTGTTTATTTTTCTTTTATTCTTATCTACATTTGTCCTATTACAAAGGGGTTTTCCCTGGTACCCCTTTGACAGGGACCAGCCCTGAGAGGCCCTGAGGCAAGGGCAGGGGCACCCCAAAAGGCCCTGATGTAGGGCAGGGGCAGAGGTGGCATTCCAAGAGGAGGGAGCAGTGGATGGAAGATGGCCAAAAGCCAAACCTAGCCAAAGTTCCATTGGTTGGCCTCAAGCAATTCAGCAAGAAAGAGGTGATGTCAGAGGCCAAGCCTTGAGAGAGATCTTAGAGGCTGGCACATGGATGGGGTGTAGGGGAGACAGAGCCCCATGGAGACCCACTGAGGGTTGCAGCCAATCCGAGTGAATCCACTGAAGGGGAGTCCACCACTGAAGGTATCATCGAAGTTGTGGCAGGTGAGTCTCAGGACTTTTCCTGGGGTGACTGTGGGTTAATTTAGAGGGTGCTGACACCCACGTTGTAGCCAACTTCTGGTGCATGCACCAAGGTGGTTCGCAAACGGATACTTGAGACCAGGTGGGCACAAAGTGGTGCATTGGCTGGGAAGCACCAAGAAGACCCAGCAAATATAGATTACTGCACAATGCAACTGGCAGCGACGGCCCCTCTGGATGTGCTCAGCCAAAATCTGCAGGCTCTCACACAGATTTTGGATGCCCAGCAGCAAATGATGGACTGCTAGCAAGTCTGGCTGTGCCATAGTCTGGCCACGTTTAAAATGCCAAAAATGACCTGGGAAGATGACCTGGAGGCATACATAGAAGCTTTTGAGTGCCATGCCATGATGACAGGATTAGATAAAGGGTATTGAGCTAGCCAACTGAGGGTGCTTGTCATGGGTAAAACCCAAGTAGCCTACCAAGCTCTTCCCCAGGGTGAAGCCTGGGACTATGATCGAGTCAAGACAGCTATCCTACATAGGTTCAACATCAACTCAGAGAATTATCGTAAGCTGTTCCGGGCCAAGAAACAGCCAGACAAGTGATGACAAAGGATCCTGTTACAGCTTTTGCAGAATCTCTTGTATAAGTGGCTGAGCTCCACAGTCTATCATCGGGACACCTTAGCGGACCAAATACTGCTGGAACAGTTCCAGAATGACCTGGAGGAATGGACTCAGTGTTGGGTCCATCAACACTCCCCTTGTAGCTGCAAAGAGGCCTTGAAACTGACTGAGGCCTTCTCTGCGTCCGAGGCGGGGTACAGTTGGGAGAAGCGAACCACTACCCAGGCAATGCCACCTCCTAGAGAGGTAGAACGGAGGTGATCCTTTAACCTGAAAGACATGGTCTGCTTCTGATGTGGAAAAATGGGTCACTTCTCCCGAGAATGCCCAAGTGGCCTCGGTGAATGATGGCGCCCCGACAATTCCTCAAGGGGGCAAACTGAGATGCAGAAAGAGACAGAACCAAGTGAGCCAATGGATTGTAGCTATGCCTCGGGAGCAGATAACACCATCTGGGAATGCCCGGTTGTGGACGCGTGGGTGGAAAATTGCCCCATCAAGGCCACATTTGACTCTGGATGCATGCAATCGTTGGTACAGGCTGACATCATCACATCCCAGAGGACCCGCATGGCAAGCCCCGTGCAGATGGCATGTTTGCATGGAGAAGCTGAGCAACCACCCCAGGGTGTTGATGGAGCTAGCAGGGGTTATTGCTGGGCCCTTGGCACGGCTTTACGAGCGCTCGTGGTGCTCGGGCCAGGTGCCAGATGATTGGAAGATAGCTAACGTGGTCACCATCTTTAAGAAAGGGAGGAGGGAGGACCCAGGCAACTATAGGCCTGTCAGTCTTACCTCAATCCTGGGGAAACTCTTTGAGAAGATCATCAAGGAGCACATCTGTGATGGGCCGGCATCAGGGATGATGCTCAGGGGCAACCAGCACGGTTTCATTAGGGGCAGGTCATGTCAGACCAACCTGATTGCCTTTTACGATCAGGTCACAAAAGTATTGGATGCAGGTGTCGCCGTGGATGTAGTCTTTCTGGACTTCAGCAAGGCCTTTGACACTGTCTCCCACCCCATCCTCATTAAAAAACTAGGTGACTGTGGCATCGATGCCTACATGGTCAGATGGATTGCTAATTGGCTGAAGGGTCGTACTCAGAGGGTGGTGGTGGACGGGTCATATTTGACCTGGGGGGAAGTGGGCAGCGGAGTCCAGCAGGGCTGAGTCCTTGGGCCCGCACTGTTCAATTTCTTTATCAGCGATTTGGAC
>NW_005842838.1:263386-269186 GCF_000455745.1 Alligator sinensis
GACAAGTGCAGGGTGCTGCACTTGGGCAGTAGTAACCGGCAGCACACTTATAAGATGAGAAACTCCCTTCTTGAGAGCATGGAGGCAGAAAGGGACCTTGGAGTCATCATTGACTCCAAGATGAACATGGGCCGACAATGCGAGGTCACGGTCGACAGGGCTAACCGGACCCTATCGTGCATCCACAGGTGCATCTTGAGTAGGGCCAAGGAGGTGATCCTCCCCCTCTACGCGACACTGGTCAGGCCGCAGCTGGAGTCCAGTTCTGTGTACCCCACTTCAAGAGGGATGTGGACAACATTGAGAGGGTCAAGAGGAGGGCCACCCGCATGATCCGGGGACAGCAGGGCAGACCCTACAATGAGAGGCTACAGGACCTGAGCCTGTTCAGCCTTCACAAGAGAAGGCTGAGGGGGGACCTTGTGACCATCTATAAACTCACTAGCGGGGACCAGAAGGGTTTGAGGGAGACCTTGTTTCCCCTAGCTCCCCCCGGGATAACAAGGAATAACAGCCACAAGTTGTTGGAGAGTAGGTTTAGATTAGACATCCGTAGGAACTACTTCACAGTTAGGGCGGCTGGGATCTGGAACCAACTTCCAAGGGAAGTGGTGCTGGCTCCTACCCTGTGGGTCTTTAAGAAGTGGCTCGATGCCTACCTGGCTGGGGTCATTTGAGCCCAGTTTCCCTCCTGCCCAGGCAGGGAGTCAGACTTGAAGATCTACAAGATCCCTTCCGACCCTACTTCTATGATTCTATGATTCTATGAAGTCACATGCCAATGGGGCCGGCTCTGGGTAATGGAACACCAAGGGGAGCTGTTGGTGGGAGTGGTGCCCTGGCTGGCCCATTTATGACACCCTAGAGCAAGTCCGGGACACTGAAGTGGGATGTCGAAGAGTCAAGGACTATGAAGGATGGGCCGGGGAACTTGACAAGGACAATGGGTCAACGGGCAACGCCGATGAAGTTGACCTGCATGATGTGGCTAGTAGTCCACAGTTCAGGGAAGTGCAGAAGGAAGGCCCAGAGCTCCAGGCACTTAGGACACAAGCCCTCTACGCCAGGGATGGCCAAAGAGGGACATTTGTTGGAAATTCATATTTTGAGGTAAGGAACCATCTTCTGTATTGGGTTCAGAGAGGGAATGCAGCAGAACAGGAGGGAACTCAAATAGTAGTCCCCACCCAGTTCTGCCAAATAATATGGAGGCTCACCCACGCGAACCCTATGGGGGGACATCTTGGGTATGATAAGACCATCGCCAGGGTGACAAGGTGTTTTTTTTGGCTGGGGTTGGGGGTGGAGGTGGCCCGCTGGTGTGCGGCATACCCTGAATGCCAGAAGGTTAGAGAAGACCACCCGGCACGGGCCCCACTCCAACCCCTACCCGTCATTGATGCGTCATTCTCCAGGATAGCAATGGATGTCGTTGGACCCTTGCCCTGTAGCAGTGCAGGACACCAGTACATTCTGGTGTTCATCAATTATGCCACATGATATCCTGAGGCAATACCTCTTCAGGCAGTGACCACACCCTGAATAGTGGAGGAACTTATTAAATGGATTGTGAGGATGGGAATATCGAAAGAAATCCTCACCAACCAAAGGTGGAACTTTATGTCAGGGGTATTATGAGTCGTATGCCACACCCTCTGAATCAGGCAACTCCAGACCTCCATATACCATCCCCAGACCAACGGCCTGGTCAAACGTCTTAATGGCACCATAAAATGTATGCTTCAACAGTGCATACAGGGCAATCCATGGAAATGGGATTTGCTCCTCCCATTGGTATTATTTGCAATCCAGGATACACTGCAAGAGGCGATGAAGCATTCACCATTTGACCTTGTACTGGGCCACCGCCCTACAGGTCTGTTGTAAATATTGTGGGAGGACTGGGAACAGGATATCAAAGGGATGAGGAACCTGGCCACCTACCAACAAGAATTTCAGCAAAGGGTCCAGGTTGCCCAGGACCTTGCCAGGAATAACATGCATGAAGCACAGAACCAGCAAAAGGAAAAGTACGACACCTGTACCCAAGAGAGGGAGTTCAAGCCAGGCCAGAGGGTCCTCATACTTCTACCCACATCCACAAGCAAACTGCTGACACAATGACAAGGCCCCTTTGAAATAATTCATTGAGTAGGCCCAATGGATTACAAGGTTCACAGACCAGGCCAACTATGGGAAAAACAAATCTACCATGTGAACCTCTTAAGGGAATGTAATAATCCTGAGGGGTGGGCCATGTTCTCAGAAGGTGACACAGAAGATCTCAGCCCTCAGGGAGTGACACGGGAGGGGCTAAAATCAAAGGTGGAAGACTTAGTGCTGATAGGAGAAGAATTATCAATGCTCTAGAAACATGAAATGTGGACTATGGTGCATGAATTCAAGGACGTTTTCCGCAAAGAACCTGGGTGGTCCAAGACATCTGTCACACAATAGTAACATCTCCTGGAGTGACAGTATGAGAGAAATGGCACCCAATACCTCATCATCTTCTTGGGGAAATCTGCAAAGGAAATCCTAATGATGCTTGAACAAGGCATAATTCGTCCATCCAGGAGCTCATGGAGGAGCCCATTGGTCCCAGACCCCAAACCAGATGGGTCCCTGTGGCTGTGCTTTGATTACTGTTGCCTGAACGCACTGGCAGTCTTTGATGCATTCCCCATGCCCCACGTGGCAGGATTAATAGAGCGCAATGATTACATTGTAATAGATTACAATGTTGGATCTGGCAGAAGGGTATTGCCAAATCCCGGTAGCTAAGAGGGACCGGGCCAAGATGGCATTCAGAAAGACCTGGGCCCTTTATGAGTTTATACGCATGCCGTTTGGACTCCATGGGGTGATGGCTACATTCCAATGGCTAATGGATCAGATCCCAGTGCCACATTCAGAATATACGGCAGCCTACATAGACAATATTGTCATTTTTACTCAGACATGGGCACAACACAAGAGGGCCCTTCGGGCCATACTGGCTGAGCTATGAAAGGCGGGGATGATGGCAAACCTGCAGAAGTGTGCACTGGCCCAAAGACAGACCAAGTACCTGGGCTTTCTGGTTGGGCAGGGAATCTGGTTGGGCAGGGAACCATCAGGCCACTGGCCGACAAGATAGAGATCATCTGTAAGTTTTCAACACCTCAGAACAGTAAACAACTCCGGTCGTTCTTGGGGTTGGCCAATTATTACTGACGGTTTGTTCCCTACTGCTCTGAGTTGACGGCACCTCTCATGGAAGCCCTGAAAGGCCGACAGATGAGAGCCACAGAAATGACATGTAACTTTGAGCATCTGAAGAAAGCTCTATGTGAGGATGTAGTAATACATATACCTGACTTCCATAAAACTTTTATCATGCAGACGGACACATCAGAAACTACCCTTGGAGCAGTCCTGATGCAAGAGGATGGGGGACTAGTGAGACCCGTGGCCTATGCAAGCCAGAAACTGTTAGTGGCAGAGATATGGTATGTGGTGATAGAAAAGGAATGTCTGGCAATTTGATGGGTGGTCGAACATTTCCGGTACTACTTAATGGGGAGGGAATTTGAAATTGTGACAGACCATGCGCCCCTAAAATGGTTGAGCACAGCCAAGATGGATAAGACACATATTACCAGATGGGCCTTGGCCCTGCAACCATTTAAATTTCATATATCACACCAGCCAGGAAAACATAACATCATTGCGGATTTTTTCTCCAGGTGCAGGGATGAGTGTGAGCCTGACATGGGATGTCAGACCTTAAAGACATCTGGATTATGAGGTAGGAAACTAGAACCGAAGATTGAGATGCCCCAAGGCATCTTGAAGGCGGGGTTATGTCCCAGGAAGATAGTCACTGGGAAAAGGGGGATCCCCCCACCCCTGTAGTGGGACAGGGAACGGGACAGCCCACACGGGCACAAAAAGCCCTGAAACCAGGACAAACTTACCCCTTACAGGAGGTGAAGAAGCAGACGTGTCACGCTGGCTCCAAACAGCTGCATGGTTTGAGAGCCATGCCTACTTCCAGACGTCATCCCTGGATGTTGCCCAGCTGGGATAAAAGACAGGGGCAGCACTGTAAGGGACGCACTCCAAGGGTGCTCCCCATGCCAGGTGTGTACAACGCCGGTGTGCTGCGAGGGACACAGAGCTGGAGCATCAGGAAATGTCTCCAGTAGAGGCGAGGACATCAGACCACGTCAAGGGACACCGAAGACCATAAGAAAAAAATGGGGACATGAGTCGGAAAGGGGCAGACCAGACCCAGCCCTGGATCACTGGTGAAATCCTCTTTTTTTTTTTTTTTCATTCTTCTCTACATTTGTCCTATTGCAAAGGGGTTTTCCCTTGTACCACTTTGACAGGGACCAGAGGTGGCATTCCAAGAGAAGGGAGCAGCAGATGGATGATGACCAAAGGCCAGACCCAGTCAAAGGTCTGTAAGGTGGCTTCAAGGAACTCGGGCAAGAAAGAAGCGACATTGGAGGATGAGCCTGGGGAACATCGAGAGACATCTTAGAGGCTGGCACATGGAAGGCCAGAGCTCTACAGAGCTCTACAGAGACCCGCCAAGGGTTGCAGCCAATTCAAGTGAGTCTACTGAAGGGGAGCCCACCACTGAAAGTATCATCGAAGTCCTGGCAGGAGAGTCTCAGAGCTTTTCCCTGGGTGACCATGGGTTCATTCAGAGTGTGCTGACACCCATGTCATGGCCAACTTCTGGCACAAACACCAAGGCGGCTCATAGATTCATACATTCATAGATGTTAGGGTCGGAAGGGACCTCAATAGATCATCGAGTCCGACCCCCTGCATAAGCAGGAAAGAGCAGGGTAGGGGAGAGCACCACCTCCCTTGGGGACCCCTTCCAGACCCTGGCCACTCGAACTGTGAAGAAGTTCCTCCTAATGTCCAATCTAAATCTGCTCTCTGCTAGCTTGTGGCCATTATTTCTTGTAACCCCCGGGGGCGCCTTGGTGAATAAATACTCACCAATTCCCTTCTGTGCCCCCGTGATGAACTTATAGGCAGCCACAAGGTCGCCTCTCAACCTTCTCTTGCGGAGGCTGAATAGATCCAGTTTCTCTAGTCTCTCCTCATAAGGCTTGGTCTGTAGGCCCTTAACCATACGAGTGGCCCTTCTCTGAACCCTCTCCAGGTTATCTGCATCCCTCTCCAGGTTATCCGCATCCCTCTTGAAGTGCGGCGCTCAGAATTGCACGCATTACTCCAACTGCGGTCTGACCAGCGCCCGATAGAGGGGAAGTATCACCTCCTTGGACCTATTTGTCATGCATCTGTTGATGCATGATAAAGTGCCATTGGCTTTTTTGATGGCTTCATCACACTGCCGACTCATGTTCATCTTGGAGTCCACTAGGACTCCAAGATCCCTTTCCACTTCCGTGCCACCCAGCAGGTCATTCCCTAGGCTGTAGGTGTGCTGGACATTTTTCCTCCCTAGGTGCAGCACTTTGCATTTCTCCTTGTTGAACTGCATTCTGTTGTTTTCTGCCCACTTGTCCAACCTGTCCAGATCTGCTTGCAGCTGTTCCCTGCCCTCCGGCATATCCACTTCTCCTCATAGCTTTGTGTCATCCGCAAACTTGGACAGAGTACACTTCACTCCCTCGTCCAAGTCGCTGATGAAGACATTAAAGAGAATTGGTCCCAGGACCGAGCCCTGCGGGACCCCACTGCCCACACCCTTCCAGGTCAAAACCAACCCATCCACGATGACTCTCTGGGTGTGACCCTCCATCCAATTTGCCACCCACCGGACTGTGTA
>NW_005842838.1:272445-278285 GCF_000455745.1 Alligator sinensis
GTTTGAATTACCCGCCCCTGCTCCAACGGCCAATCAGGCGCCCCGGTCTACCCGGAAGTGCCTGCCGGCAGTTCCGCCCCCTACGCTCCCCTGCTGGGGGGATCCGCTGCCGCTGGAGCCTGCTCCCCAAGGGTCACCCCCGGGGGTGCTCCCTGGCCTGGGGGGACAGTCCCCTCCCTAGCCCTCCCTGTTTGCGCGCTCTGTTCGCGCTGCGCGGCTCGGGAGCACGGCTCCCTACCGGCTCAGCTATATGGGACCCGGGGGGCTCAAGTATCTCATGAACAGATACTTGAGACCAGGCAGGCACAATGAGGTTAGCGAGGTTCAGTGCTCGTTTGAATTTACAAAACAGCTTTTGTAGACAAGCCTACAAACTTCATTTCATAAATATACTGGATATAAAAACTCATGAACTCAATATAGACATTGGATTTATGATACGCTATAACCTCCCTGAGATCTGACTCCCCAGGTACATCTCCACTTTTGCCTGGCTGCTACAGCCCTTCCCCCACCCCTCTCCCAGCCTTTCTCTCGCCCCTTGACGCCTCAATTTATATATTCATTGACTGCCTCTCTTGCCTGTGTACCAGCCTCTGACTTCTTTACTATTCATTCTATCCAGGAGGAGCACACACACCAACTGCAGATGCTTCCTTAGCCTGACGAAGGGTTTTTAAACCTGAAAGCTTGCCAAGATATATTTATCCAACTATTCAGTTGGTCTAATAAAAGATGTCACATCTACTCAAAGAATTGCCTGTTCCTTAGACCAGCATGGCTACAACCAGAAACCCAGTTAACACACACACGTGACGCGAGTTTTGCTTTCAACAGTTTGAGGTGCAGTTTCACAGAAACCTCAGTACCTATCTCCTTGAAACTTGGCAGGCTTCATGCCCTCAGGAGGGGCTACCATCCCTGCTGCTTTCATCCAATTCTGCAAAAAAATGACAAAGATATAGGTATTTTAATGATTCCCCGTTAAAGTCTATGGCCGAATCATCGAACCACACCAAATCAGCGCTGAATTGTTCACATCTGATTTGGCCAAATCAATTCAGGACAGTGATCCAAATCACCGAATCAAATCAGTGTCCCCCAGATCAGCCAAATCTCAATCTGAATCGAATACTGGCCACTTCGTGCAGGCTAATACTGGGTAGATTATCAACTGACAACAAGGAGAACATTACTGTATCATGGAGGACAGCATTTAACCAGTTTCTTTCTGATGATACTTCACTACCATTGATTGTTGGATTTTGTCCCATAGTGCCTGCGCCAGCATCTAAGTACAACACCATTTTGACTGCCATCATGCGATATAAAACAATTGTAGGATGTCTGGGACAACAGCACACAGTCATAATGTTTGATCAGGCATCATATTGCAAAGTGAATGAACTTATGTGGACTTGGCAAGAAAAGATTGAAGGAGTACTCATTTGATTGGGAGGCTTGCATGTCATCATGGATTACCTAACAGCAATTGTTCAGCATTTTGCCACTTCAGGACTTGAAGACTGTTGCACAGAAGGTGGATTATTTTCAGAAAGCACCACCACAAACATAATGAAAGGAAAATTGTACAACTGTGTTATCAGAGCACCCAAGATAGCATTCAAAGCAATATGGCATATTTTGATAAATGAATTAACTGTGTGGTTGTCCAGTTCAAGCAAAGGATTAGATTATGATGCCACTGACCAACTTTCCAATAGCATTGTTGTTGCTTCCAGAAACAATGACTGTGAAGCAGGAAGGAATGTGGTGAAAGAACTATCAGTGCGCCTGCCAATGATTGTCACTCTAATTCAAGAATTTGTAGAATAACACTCTCATCAAGGTATGTTCAAGTACCAGATGAACTATTTAGAAGTAGTCAATACTCTTGTGCTTCATCAGGGCTGAATGTGAAGGAAACTGGCATAAGCATTTACGTGCCTTTGAAGAAAACTGCAATACCTGTGCATGATCATACCAATTGCATGACGCAAGGCCCAGTATATCTTGAATGTATGAAGGATTTAGTGAATTTTGCTCCTACAGTGTGTGCTGCATTTGCAGAAAGAGGATTCAGAGTCAATACAACTAATCTCCCATTTGTAAACATTTCAACCAAACAAACAATAGAACACATTAACAAGGTTTACAAAATTGCCAGTGGCATAGTAAATATAACATGCAATGAATCAGCCAGACAATGATGAGGGATGAACTACAATAAAAGAGGTCACCTAACCAAGATGGTAAATCAAATGTTTGGGATCAATACAACAACATCTTTCAATCAATAAAAATAACAGAAGACAAAGGACACAACTGAAATGGGATTACAATGATGTCAAGTGCTCAAAAGCCCCCTTGGCTCACCAAAGCTATTCAGGAATGTCTGAAAGCCAAAAAGGAGGCATACATCCGTGGGGGGGGGCTATCACCAAAGAGGATTATACCCCCATAGCAAGAGGCTGTAGGGAGGCTGTTAGGAAGGCTAAAGTGGAGACAGAACTAGGGCTAGCAACATGGATCAAGGACAACAAAACGTCCTTTTTTAAATACATAGGGAGCAAAAAGAAGGCACCAGGCAATGTGGGGCCCCTGCAGGATACACTTGGCAATCTGGTGGTTGCACCAAATGAAAAAGCAGACCTTTTTAACAATTTCTTTGCCTCCATTTTTCTGAGCAGGGACTAGGACTTCTCCCCCACCAGGATTCAGGTCAGACTCAGGAGTGACTCTGTCAGGCCTAGGGTAAGGAAGGACCAAGTTAGGGAACTGAAGTGCGGCACCCAGAGTTAGGGAACTTCTGGGGGGCTGGATGTATTCAAATCAGCAGGTCCAGATGCTCTCCACCCTAGGGTGCAGAGGGAATTGGCAGGGGTCTTTGCGGGGCCCCTGGCACAGCTTTACAAGCATTCATGGTGCTCTGGCCAGGTCCCAGAAGACTGGAAGAAGGCCAATGTGGTCTCCATTTTCAAAAAAGGGAGGAGGGAGGACCCAGGCAACTATAGGCCCGTTAGTCTTACTTCAGTCCTGGGGAAGCTCTTTGAAAAAATTATCCAGGAGCATATCTGGGAGGGACCGGCAGGATGGAGAATGCTCAAGGGCAACCAGCATGGGGTCATTAAGGGCAGGTCCTGTCAGACCAAACTGGTTGCCTTCTACGATCAGGTCACAAAAGCATTGGATGCAGGTGTCACGGTGGATGTAATCTTTCTGGACTTCAAGAAGGCCTTTGACACTGTCTCCCACCCCATTCTCATTAAAAAGCTAGGTGACTGTAGCATTGATGCCTACACAGTCAGATGGGTTGCAAATTGGCTGGAGGGCCACACCCAGAGAGTAGTGGTGGATGGGTCATATTCGACTTGGAGGGAGTTGGGCAGTGGAGTCCCTCAGGGCTCGGTCCTCAGGCCCGTACTTTTCAATTTCTTTATCACTGACTGGGACAAGGGGGTGAAAAGCACCCTGTTCAAATTTGCTGATGATACCAAGGTTTGGGGCGAGGTGGGCACGCTAGAAGCTCTCAGGACAGGATACAACTGGACCTGGACAGGTTACAGGGGTGGGTGAATGTAAATAGGATGGGATTCAATACTGACAAGTGCAGAGTACTGCACTTGGGCAGGAAGAACCAGCAGCATATTTATAGGCTGGGGAACTCCCTTCTTGAAAGCACAGTGGCAGAAAGATATCTTGGAGCCATTATTGATTCTAAAATGAACATGGGCCGCCAATGTGAGGACGCGGTCAGGAAGGCTAACTGCACCTTGTCATGTATCCACAGATGCATCACGAGTAGGTCCAAGGAGGTGATCCTTCCCCTCTATACTACACTGGTCAGGCCACAGCTGAAGTACTGCATCCAGTTCTGGGCGCCGCACTTCAGGAGAGATGAGGCCAGCATTGAGAGAGTCCAGAAGAGGGCCACTCTCATGATCAGGGGGCAGCAGGACAGGCCCTACGAGGAGAGGCTATGGGACCTGGACCTGTTTAGCCTGCACAAGAGAAGGCTGAGAGTGAACCTTGTGGCCGTCTATAAACTTACCAGTGAGGACCAGAGGGGATTGGGTGAGACCCTGTTCCCCCGAGCACGTCCCGGAGTAACAAGGAATAACGGACACAAGTTGATTGAGAGTAGGTTCAGGCTAGACATCAGGAGGCACTACCTTACAGTCAGGGTGGCTAGGATCTGGAACCAGCTTCCAAGGGAAGTGGTGCTGGCTCCTACTTTAGAGGTCTTTAAAAGGAGGCTCAATAATTACCTGACTGGGGTCATATGAGCTTAACTTAGTGGGGGTCATATGAGCCCAGTATTCATTCCTGCCCAGTGCAGGGGGTCGGACTTGATGATCTGCTCAGGTCCCCTCTGACCCTACATCTATGAATCTATGAAACTAAGAATGCTTGGAGCCAAATCCTAATCCTGGGATTGGGCATCTAAATGGATTTATGTGCCTGATTTTGATTCTGTTCTACCCTGCTCCAACCTCCTGGTTTGGAGTAGCAAACACCAGTAGCAAATTACCTATCCCCTGTCCCCACTGCTCTGGGTCCAGCCCCACTATATCCCCCATTGCTGCTCAGTGTCTGCCTGGCCCATGTCTGCCTCCCTCCCTCCCTGCCCTCTGCCTCCCCCTTCCTACCGGCTGTTCTGGGGGGCAGTGCGGAGGCACCGCCATCATGACCCCACTCTTAGCCCTCAGGCAGGGAGGTGTGGGGGAAGCCCTGCTGCTCAGCTGGCCGGGGTGTGTTCACCACTGCCACAAACTCCCTCAGCAGCAGCTGAAACTTGGGCCTGCGGAGCCTGGGCCACACAGCCAATTGCTACCTGCCCTCACGATGGCACATGCACAGTCACCCAAAAGCATTACGGACAGACAGACACATGGACAGACAGACTAAGCCTTTTATTATATTAGAATTATCTGATCCCTCAGGTTGAATCACAAAAGAGTAGCAAGGAGGAGGAAGAGGAGGACTCACCCAACTTTTCCATTAATGCTTTTTTCAGGGACTCAAGCAGGGCGTTGAGATGCCTAAGTCCACTTCAGTACCTAAAAATGAAACACAATCTGGTGCCTGATCAGAAGTCTCCTGACAGAGCAGCTTTGCATTGGACAAGACTGAGTGGATGAAATTGCATTTCATGCAAACATGATTTTTCATTCAAATGTTGGCTGAAAAATTATGGAAAGGTTTAAGGTCAAACCTTTATGATATGATCAATCTTCATTGACTATAATTTGCAGATTGATCTTTTTCTCTCATTGTCTACATCAGGGTTGCAACGTTTTCCAGTATGGGGGCTGCTTTAGTGGAGCCTATCTCCAAGTACTTGCTTCTTCCAACTTAGCCCACATCACCAGAATCAGAGCTGAAGCCAGAGTCACCACTTTCCTTTGCAGTGCTGCCACTGCTGTTTCTCTCCAGCACCCAGGCAACACTCCCCACATTGAGTCACCACCAAAGACCCTTACCATGAAATCACTGCAGAAGTTCCCCAAATCCGTGGGCCAGATAAAATGGCTTCACAAGCCAGATCTAGCCTGTGGGTTTTAAATCGCCAGCTTCTGGTCAACCTGAAGCTCTTGGATTGTCTCCGAATGCAATACTGGAATAAGGATTTTTGGATATTCCCTACACAAAATGCCTCATCATTTCCATTTAACATCATTTCCATTTCACTGGGAATTTCAGACTTTCCATTTTTAGTTCTAGTTCAGGACAACTAGGAATTCTGCAATGCCAGGCCTCCCAGCCTTCCTAGCTTCCAAGCTGCAACTGCACAGCAGCATTGGGGGGGGGGGGGGGGGGGGGGGGCTTGGGAAACGACC
>NW_005842838.1:278316-288741 GCF_000455745.1 Alligator sinensis
GTCTAGGAAAGCATCTGACAACAGGAGAAGGAGCTGTTTCATCACCTCTGTCAGACAGCCTCTCCCCAAAGAGAGAGCAGGAACCACAATCAGATCTGCCAGTTACTGGGGGATAGGAATGCCCCATGACCAGAGTTGGAGCCAAGGAGCAAGGGGAGAGCAGAATGCAAGGGGGTGTGTGGGGGGGATGAAATGTCCCCAGATTGCAGAACTTGCTTTGGCCAGGTGTAATAGTGCTGCAGGATGCAGAAGAAGGGTGAATTAGTGCCTGCTGCCATCTGTGAGGGGCTGCAGAGGGCACGGAGGAGGCTCTAGTGAGCACTGGGCTCAATGGCATGTGTCTAATCAAAGAGCCTGGTGGCCATTCACAGAGAAAGACCCTCAGAACTAAGGACCTGTGAGATTTAGGACCTGCTCTGCAGCCCTCCACAACAACATTGACACTTGGGGGCAGCCAGCTAAGGGACAGGTTAGATGAGCCATCACCTCACTGCTTTCTCCTCCGCTCTTGTTCTCTCCCTTTCCAGTGAATGCCAAACTGCTATAGGGCCCACAGGTTGGATCCAGTGCCGTGGCACCAATTCAGAGACACACTCACCCAGGCACAGGCTGCAGACAGTCAAAGGAGCACAAAATGGTTAAAAAATCATGCCTCAGCTAATGGGCCAGAGGAAGGCAGCATGGAGAGAGAGAAATCTGGGCAGCAATGGGAAAAGGAGAATCTACCAACCCAGAGAACAGAACAGATAGAACAGAACACTGGGGCCCCTGGGAGATACCTAATGAGTTTTCAGAAGGATGGAACAACAAAGCAGGGGCTCTTCTTGTTGAAAGAGGCCATAGAAACAGGGAGTCAGGGGGCCTGCAGTTAAGGGACCTTCCCTGATGAACCAGGAGGAAAAATCTAGGCAGCCTGAAGCCAGCCAAGAGCATTTTTTAGATTAGCAAGTGTAAACCAAGACACTTTTCCTCATCTCTGGTGCTGCCAGGAAGCACTCGGGAAAGCAGGCTTGGTCATTTCACCAGAGTAATGGGACCCCACCCCCACCCTCAGCACAGCTGCTCATCAGAACTCAATAAAAGTCCATTAGCTTTATTGCAGTATCAGTGGAGACTGGGATTGAATAGCTGGGTCTCAAATTCTGCATGGCTCCTGGTGCTGTGCCAACAGATTTCATGCCTTGTCATTCTTATAGTGAAGATTTGGGGTGCAGAGCAGTATAAGCAGCATCTCAGTCTGTGAATTGTTCTGTGTTTGGAGTTTCTCTGGCATGTCAGTAAAAAAGGATTGAAATGGGCTCATTGAGAAAGAGCTTGGTTGTCACAGGGATAGACCTCCGTGAAGGGTCTATCTCCCCACGGAAGGAACACCTCCCTCTCACCCACTATGCCTGAGTTGTTACAATAAAGATAAGGAGGAGTCAATGGTGTAATTTGGGGTGTCCAATGGGGTTACTCATGATGCGATGTCCCAGTGATGTGGGGCTCCACCTCACCTACACCCCATCCACACTCCAGCTGCGTTGTTGCCAGGTACATGTGATTCTCTTGGTTAGCGATGTCAGGGTCCTGTGCCTCAACTGCTATCAGTCGGATATCATCTCTCCAGAACCCAGTCCAGGAAACAATCAAAGCAAGTAATCATCCCCAAAATGATGTGTCTCTATGGATGAACTGGGTTGCCCTTTTTCTCAGGCCCAACCACTTCTGGGACCTCAGTGCCTCTTAGGATGGGGATACACCCGAAGTCTTCCTGGTCTTAATGATTCCTTCTGTCCTTACTTCAGGTCAGGCTGGTCTGGTGTATTGAATAGGCATGCCTTCAAGTTCAGGGCCTTCCCTGCAGGTCCCTTGAGTCCCTGGCTCAACTGGTGCTCCCTCCCCCTTCTTTGCCCCGGCATTTCCTCCAGAGGCCCTTTCCCAGGGGTAAGCATGGGAACCAGACTCCTTCTGGCATCCCCATCTCCCACTCTCTCTCCTTCTGCCAGGTCCATACCTTCTTTAAACTTCCCAGCTCAGTGCAGCCCTTTTATGTCAGCCACCGGGCAACTGCTCAGCCGGATGACATAAGAGCTAATAAAATGCCATAGTGGTCGAGTTCGGCGCTCCCCATCTGTCTGCCACAGCCCTGCAGGTAAATCTATCTGGAGCTCTCTCTTTGCTTTTGTTGGGTTTGGCACCTCTTCAGTTTGTGCCCAGGCAAACAAAAATCTAGGCCATTTACTAGACCAATGATTTTTAACCAGGATGCCAGGGCATTCTAGTATGGCAAGATGTTTTGAAGGGTGTCATGAGGTGTGAGGAGATAAGTGAGCTGTGAGAAGATGTTGATAAACTAAGCAGATAGCGCAGGCTCTGGCTTATCTGTGCCTGGACAAAACTCCATCACCACTGCCAGACCCTTCTGCAAGGAGGCAAGCACTGTAATCTATAAATTAGTTTTTGAAATTGGGTGACAATTCACAAATGTTATGGAGGGGCCTTGAGACCAGAAAGTTGAGAATCACTGTGCTAGACCAGTGTTTCCCAACCTTTTCCAGCCCAAGACACACTTACATTAATAAAAAATTTCCATGACACACCTGTTAAGACATTCCCCATCCCCAGACTTACGAGCTCATTCTGGCTCATTGCCGTGGCAAAATTCCACAGCACAGCTTCTCAGAGACTCATGAACCGTGCATCCCCCACACTAAACACATATGTAGTAGATGAATTACCTTCTGCTTAGCTGGTTCTCTCTCCACCTCCCCCCCAGCCAAAACATGCGCAAGTCTTCTGTGAATATCTCATTGATGCAGCTTATTTGTTAGCGCTAGCAGCTGGAGAACTTTCTTCTCATTATTCCAAAATTCTCGTGGCACACCAGGGAGTTCTTCACTGCACATTGGTTGAAAAGCACTGGACTAGACTGATGAAGGCTGCCCTGGAGAGGAGGATGGGTAGGAATCTTCACTGGCAGGAAGGGTCCTATAGTGCTTCCTTGCAGCTGAGCATGCTTACCTGGAACCCAAACTGCTGCCAACCCTTTAAGACTCATCCCAAACTCCCACTGATCCTGCAGGTCTGCCCTACTGTGGGCATGCTGATATTGCACAGGAGAGGACAGCCCCATCCTGCAGCAGGGAGAAGCTCAGACAGCCCAGGGGCCAGATAGCATGGGCAGGATGCCGAAGGAGCTGCTGGGTGCTTCCTGAAGGCTAAGTGCACTGAGCTGTCTTGTCACTGGGCATTCTCACCTAGGGATGGTCCTCTGGGAGGAGCTAAGAGTGAGGGGCTTGGTCAAGGGCACGGGTGTTGGGCAGGAAACCTCTCTCAATGGGATGTATGGCTTCCACACAGATGAGTTTCTGATGAACTGGAGACACCTTCTGGACAGCAGGATGGTTTAGGGAGAGGAAATCCTCCATCTGTGCAGAGATCTAGATGAGATGACCCTGGAGGTTCCTCCCAACTTGTTGATTCCACTGTTCTAAAAAGCACTGCAGTGTCTGGGAGGAGGCAATGGTGAAAACTTTGGGACTCTTCTGAACTGTGGGCTGCTGTAGTAGGAGCATACAACCAGAATGTGCAGGACGTTGGATGCCTGCAGCCCTTAGACCAACAGCATCTCCTGAAAGCATTCCCCTGGAGCAGAGCAGAGCAGAGCAACCTTCCCCAGGAAGCAGCACCTTACTAATGTACCCCTGAGATTGGGTCAGTTCCCCTGAGACATCCCAGTTAAGCGCATCCATGCTCAGTGAAATGGACTCCATCCACTGCTGTGAGCAGTGGCGCAGTGCTAGAGCCCACCTCAGCATTATGAAGTACTCTCTGAGGAGCCAATTGACTGGGTAGAAACCATGGTATCAGGTTTAGTGTGTCAACATACTGCATTACCTTTCCTGTCTTCAGTCATATATCAAGCCCCTTTCTGTGAGCCCCTCACTGCATACATAGATGCAGTGATGTTTAAACATCACGAAGATGTGGAGGCACTGTGAAGGATGCACTGGCACTCAAGGTCATAACGATCCCTCAGTGCCATTAGCACGGATGCCTTGAGGATGAGATGCTGAATGTAAAGTAGGTAGTTAGCCATGTTAGTCTGAAGTTAGGCAAAAGGCAGTGCAAGCTATAAACCACTTGTTCAGAGAAGCATGCATTTTTGTAGGATACAGCTTACTCCATCCAATGCTGTCAGTGCCATAACAGTGCACCTGACAAAGTACTTCCATATTAGTCCCTTTAAAGTCTGTGAGATACATCACCTGAGTAAGGCACAAGTGTTTTTGCAGGATTAGGGATGTAGTGAAAGTCATTAGAGGAAAAGTGCTATAAAAGTAACAATGAAATAAGAAGTAGAAGATTCAGGGAGGCTTTATTGTTGTGAGCAGCTTTAAGGAGAGGAACATTTGTAGTTTCCAGGTACAACATTTTCAGGCAGAAATGAAATTTTCAGTTGCATTCTGTCCCTGTGGAAAGAAAAAGTGCTTTCTAAGCAGGGCTGACAGAACCCAAAGGGGCACAAATAGAGGGGATGATTTGGGAGAGGCCCTAGATCTGTGGTTCTTCACCAGGCTGCTGCAAGATCCTTTCCCAGGTGCCAGCAATATGGAACTGCCCCATTCACCTCTGTTTCCAGGACACGCACTGGGAAGCAGCAGTGGCAGGAGAGGGAGTTCGTGCTGGGATCAAGTTTATCCCCAGGCGTGTCCCAGAGTTTTCAAAATCTTTCAGCTGCAGGGTCAGGAGCATCGGTGGGCTCCCAGTTTCCTGCACAGGGAAATACAGTGTGCTATAAAACTGTGGCTACTACATGAACTTAAAGCAGCTAATAGTGACTGGGTAAATAAGACTGGGTATAGCAACTGTGCAATTATCTGGGGTTACTGGAAACCAGTTTAATTACTGAATAAAATAGACTGTGGCTTTTTCCATTATGTAAAACAGTGACACTTTATGCTAATTTCCTAAGTGTGTGTGCCTTGGTTCCCTGCCTGGAACAGCAGCACTGACTTAGGTTTCAGCATGTGTCCCGTTTCCTCACTTACCCAGGTTGGTGGCTCAGCCATGCCATCTCCCCATAGGTTAGCTGAGGCAGTGCAGTGAAAGCGATTTAGCTATGGACTTTTACTTGATAGATATTTGCAAGAACCATTAGGCTCAAGTGTCTCATTAATTATAATATTACATTACGACTATTCATGCATTTTTTTCGTTTGTTTTAAAAAAGGGTTTCCAGTCAAATTTTTTTATGCACTGTAATAAATACGATATTAACTCGCATATTATATGCAACTTTTTCTCCAAAATCAGCCCTCCAAAATTAGGGTGCATGTCTTAAGTGGGGAAGCTGAGTTTTCTTTGCTGGAATAGGCAGGGTGGACTAGGGCAAGCAGACACGGTGACTCATGGCTGCCAAAATTCCTGCCCCTTTGCCCTCCAGTTGCAAGCAGCAGAGGCAGAAGCCAATGTTAACCCTCTTATAGCTGTTGGTGAGGGTGAGTGAGCTGCTGCATGCAGTCTGTAGGATCTTGATGAGTTTTTTGATGTTGAAACTATGTTTTATTATTTCCAAGAACTTATATAGAAAACTATTTACAGTAAGGAAATAACAGTCTTGCTACTATCTTTGGCAGAGTCTGGGTCCGAGCTTTGTTGCTGTTCTGAATGCCCCACTTCTTGGATACTAGGTTTCCAAGAGGATTTACTGTATATCACAGTTGCCCATGACTCAGGAAAAATCTTTTTTTCTACATTCTGTCTTCAAGAATCAAGGCACACATTCTATTTGGATGTTTGTGGGGAGCAGCAAAGGAATTGCAGATCTCTCTCCAAAGAGAAAAAAAGCCCAGTGTTTTATCCCTCAATGCATACTTGTTTCTCTTCAAGCAAAGTAAATGACTTGAGATCCAGGTCCCATCTGTCCCACACAGGGGTATTTGCTTCACCTGAGATCCCCCATGTTCTGCTGGTGGCTCTCCTTATGCATTCACACTTCAAGGAACCCACTCACTCCTAGCATTTCAGCTCATTGACCATTGCATCACACCTGCAAGACAGTTGGCATTCTCTGTAGGGTGTTACCTCCCACCTCCCCACATGCAGGCAGGCTCACTCTTTAGGGCCCACTGAAAAGTCACCTGCATCTACCTTTAGAGTGACCTGAATGCAGGAGAGGTCAGCCTCCTTAGAAAAGGTTTGGGTTCTTAAAGGGACAGGATGATAAAACTGCAACATGGAAGAGATGACACCTCCATGTTCCAAAATACCAACTGATTCCCCAGAGCTCATGGGGAATCCCAAGCCCCATAATACCCAGCAATGCTTATCTGGCCAGGAGCATCATGGGTTTTCCTTCTGAGGCAGCCGTCATTAGCTGCTTGCCAGTGGCAGAATAGCGGGGCTGGAGGGCTGCTCCTGTTTGTTATGGAAAGCCACAAGTGCCCACATCAGAAGAAGAGAATAAGGTGAGATTGTTTTTAGGCCTTATGTATAAGACAAGGATAAGCACTCAGTTTCCTTCCAGTCAGGCATGCTGAGATCTCAGCACACACAGGGGAAGGGAGGATGTGGAGGTTACAGGATCCTGTTCCTAATAACCTGTCTGCTGAACTGACACCCACCTAGTATCCCTTCACCCTGGCTGCCACCCATCTCTCTCCCTGCTCCCCTTGGCCTGAACCTCCCCAGTTCCTCCACCCTCCCCTACTAGCCATTCTTATTTAGCCCATTCCCCTATACAGTCCTTCTTCCCTCACCCCAGTCACAAGCCCCTCTCCCTATATCCTCCTCCCACCCCAGCAAGCATTCATAAGTGTAATTTATTGTGTTTCAGAAAGATAATGGAGCCCTTTCTGGGTCACTGCTACACTCAGAAGAAAAAGATCCTTTGACAGAAGCAGTTCATAGCAGCATGTCTTCAGACCATTCTCTGGTTTTGACTGGAGGGGTAAGGTTTGAGTCACCCAGTTCACATGCAAATGCGCTAGCTGAAAACCCTTCAGGCAAGCTTCCTGGACTTGCACATGGCAGTACAGCTAATAGATGCCTGTGCAGAGAACCTTATTCTTCCTGTAATAATATTTTCAATAAGCCTTCCCCAGAGGGGCAATGGCAGCAGGCACTCAATGAGGTAAATGTTGAGGAATGAGATGGGGGTGTGATCAGAGCTGTGGTATGGGTCAGAAGTGGAGGGGGCTGTATCTGGGCAACCCCCTCCCCCGCAGTGACTCTCAAACTGAATTGCTAACCCTACCCTGCTGCTTCACGAGACACAGCAAATCCAAGATAATCCAACCAAGCAAGAGCAATTTCAATGTTTAGAATGATCACCCCTTAAACAGAAAAGGCTGGTGCTCTGCTCTGATGCATAGCCTTAGGTGAGCACAGCACCTTCCATACAAGCTGAGAAGACAAAAAGGAGCTACCCTTCTAAATCAGATACCACTTGAAGGACAGGCATCAAAGAGAGAGGCAGGCAAAAGGTTATAACCCTTACAGTTTCTACTGTTGATGCTCTTGCCACCTATTCTCTTTTCCTTTTAAATATGGTTCAATCTTGGACCTTATCTGCAATTGAGAAGTATGGCTAGCCACTCAGGGTCCCAACAGGTCTAGAACACCCCCCAATTTCTCCGCATGCTGCATATGCAGTCCATAGGGTACATGTGATTTAGGCAAAGCTGATAATGAAGCAGACCTCAGTGTGCCAGTCTTGAGTAGGTCTGAGCTAGTGTGGACACAAAATGCAGCATAATACCATCAACACTGCAAATAATCCTCCTTACACCATTCCACATTGCACTGCTTAGATGACCTGGCTGAATTACACTCTGCAGTGTATTGGCTGGGGTTAAGTTTGCCACAGGCCAGGTCCCCACTATGCTAGGCACTGCACAGAAAACAAAAAGTCAATCCCTGACGCCAAAAGCCTTTAGAAACTGTGCTCTGTACACTGTATAATTTACTGGAATATTATTTTTCTCACCTTTTTGCCCTAGGAGTACAGTATTCAGTATTAATGCCAGAGGCAGGGAATCTTCTCTGACACTGGATTGGGTTCTGTGCGTGTTAGACACCCAAGCTAGGGTCCACACGTCTGTTTAGATTCTGAAACGCACTGTGTTCATCCACTGGGGTGTTGTAATATTACCTTCCTTTATACCAGAATTGATGTAATCGTCCTCCTGGAAA
The DNA here is from genome assembly GCF_000455745.1 of Alligator sinensis. NCBI lineage: Eukaryota > Metazoa > Chordata > Crocodylia > Alligatoridae > Alligator > Alligator sinensis. The sequence goes on from NW_005842838.1 coordinate 286,495, forward strand.
CCTTAATACTTTGTTAGGTCAGCAGACAAGACATGTTGTGGTCTACTGAATAAAGCATCTTACCAAGAGCTAGAAAAGCTGAGGGTCTGCCTTTGCCACTGATTTTCCCTGTCACATATTGGCAAGTCACTTCACCCCTCTCTGTCTCAGCTTCCCCTCTGATCTTCAGAGCCAGAACAGTGTTCCTCAAGTACATTTGCAACTCGTAAGAATGGGATCCTGACGTTGGTTGGGATTTCTTTGTGATCCTAGGGTTCCCCAGGTAGGATAGGGAAGGCCGGGGCAGCACCTGGGATGGCCCCAGCAGCCTTACCTGGAGTCCTAGGGGCCTTTTGGGGCTCCAACAGCAGCAATCCAGGCACATGTAGCCTGGCTGGCAGCCTGAGCATGGCTCTGGCTGGCCAGGCTCCAGTTTTGAGCAGTGCATGCTGCCATCATGTGCACAGCCCCACTTTTGTTACTGCAGGTTTTCTTGGCACTGGGATCTCCCGGTAAAAAAAAACAAACACGCTGCAAATTAGCAGTGTGGCAAATTCAGTTTGAGGTACACTGCAAATTAGCAGTGTGGCAAATTAGCAGTGTGGCAAAGGCATGTGCGGTTTGCGGCACGGCAGACAGGTTTGCAGTACTGCAAACTAGGCCTGTGCGAATAGGGAACTATTCAATTCGGATTCAGCCAATTCAGATGCCAGAGATTTGATATGGACATCCAAATCATTTTCCCGATTCAATTCGGATGAATCGCTTTGGAAGATTCGAAGCCGATTTGGAGTCGATTCGGAGATTCGGCCATACAGCATAATGGGGAATCAATGAAATATCTAGAACTTTGTTGTCTTCTGGCTGATTCAGATGACACTTACAGGGATGGTAGCCTCTTCTGGGAGCATGATGTGTGCCAAGTTTCAAGGTGATAGGTACAGGGGTTTCTGGGAAACTTCACCTCAAAGTCCTGAAAGCAAAACTCATGTCACGTGTGTGTGTATTAAGCCACAGTATGGTGAAAGCTGCAGGGGTAGTAGCTCTTGCTGAGACAACAAAGCCTGCCAAGTGTCAAGGATACAGGTGCAGGGGTTTCTGGGAAACTACACCTCAAACTGCTGACAAGCAAAACTCATGACATAGCTGACACTGTGTGTGTTAAGGCACGGCAGGAGTGAAAACTGCAGGGATGGTAGCCCCTGCTGAGATCACAAAGCCTGCCAAGTTTCAAGGAGATAGGTGCAGGGGTTTGGGGGAAACTGTACCTCAAGCTGCGGACAAGCAAAACCCATGACATAGGTGACACTGCATGTGTTAAGGCGCAGTGGGGTGAAAGCTGCAGGCCTACTAGCCCCTGCTGAGGATACAAAGTCTACCAGCTTTCAAGGAGATAGGAGCAGGGGTTCTGGGTTCTGGGGCCCTGCACCTCTAGCTGCTGACAGGCAAAACTTGTGTCATGGGTGCTTGTGCAACTGTCTGTCTTGGGGCATAGGGGGGTGGTGGTGGAAACTACTGCAGGCCTGGTTGCTAGGCCCTGCTGCAGCCACAAAGCCTGCCAGCTGTTAAGGAGATAGGTGCAGGGGGGTTCTGGGTCCCTACACCCCTAGCTGCTGACAGACAAAACTCATGTCATGGGTGCTTGTGCAACTGACTCTCTGTCTTGGGGCAGAAGCGGTTCCTGGCTCTGTATTGATTCTTTCCTCTCCTTAGTCTGTGGGTCTGTAGGTGTTAATCCTTGCTTATTAACTCATTATCCTTGCTAGCTACTGTGTACTGAGCTGGTCCATGAGTGAATCATGATTGACTGGTAACACAGTAGCTCCTTAACAGCTGGCAGGATTCATGGCAGCAGCAGGGCCTAGGAGCCAGGCCTGCAGTACTTTCCACCCCCAACCCTCCCTGTGCCCCAAGACAGACGTGCCCCAAGGCACGTGTCATGCTCTCAGCAGAGGCTACCATTCCTGCAAGTTTCATCTGAATCAGCCGAAAAACAACAAAATTATAGATTTCATAGATTTCATAGACATTAGGGCTGGAAGGGACCTCGGAAGATAATCGAGTCCAGCCCCCTGCCCAAAGGGCAGGAAGTCAGCTGGGGTCATAGGATCCCAGCAAGATAAGCATCCAGTTTGCTCTTGAAGGTGTTCAATGTAGGCGCTTGAACCACCTCCGGTGGCAGGCTGTTCCAGACCTTGGGGGCTCAGACAGTAAAGAAATTCTTCCTTATGTCCAGCCTGAAACGGTCTTGTAGTAGTTTATGACCGT
>NW_005842838.1:291735-316407 GCF_000455745.1 Alligator sinensis
CCCCGGGAAGCAGCAGACTTCCCGGGCTAAGGGGTCGGGGTGGCAGATTGCCCCCTCAGTCCCCCTCAGGAGGGAGTCTCCCACAACAAACACCTTACGTTTTGTCTTGGGGAGAGCAGAGGTGGGAGCTGCAGTTGGGCCCATGTTGCCTGTGGGAGCCAGCAACTCAGCAGGCTCTGCTGGAGCAGCAAGAGGTGTGTACCTGTTGCTCAGCTCCGGCAGGGCAGGGGCCTTGGTGCGGTGGGCCTTAGGGCCCTTGACCACCTTGGTCCATGCCCCTGGCTGGACAGAGCAGGAGGTCCCGGAGTCCTCCTTTGGCCTGGAGGAAGACTGTGGTCTACCCTCTCCCTCCCGGGGGAGAAGGGCCTGGCAGTAGGAGTCTATCTCCTGCTCACAGTCCCTGATGGCACGCAGTCTCTGGACTGTGGCCTGGAGCTCCTCCAGCTTAAAATATTTCAGTAAAGATATTTCATTGATTCCCCAGTATACCCTATGGCCGAATCTCCAAATCACCGAATCTTTTCCGAATCAATTTGGAAGCTCCAAATTGATTCGGAAAGTCTAAAGCTTCCAGTGATTCGATTCAGATTCATAGATTCGGCTTCTACCTAGTTGGCATTAATAAATACCTCTCTCTAGTTGGCATTAATAGCGCTCCCTTGGGACGAATGTGCAATGCATTGCCCTGTGGGTAGCTCAGGCAGATTTGACTACAGCTATTACATTCAGCAGTGTAACTGAGCACAGAGCTGCCTCTCTCCATGGCACAGAGAAGAACCAAGTGGATGAAGTTATTTCTAGGGCCATGCAACATTCCCAAACCTCCATTTCTAGCAAGTGGATGGAAACAGCTGCATGTCAGGAGCCTGCGCATCAGGTGGGCTAAATTGCTCCCAGCTGATCTTGGTTACTCAAGTGGGTGTGGCTAGGTCTGGATTAACGCATAGGCAAACTAGGCACATGCCTAGAGCCCTAAGTGAAGAAGGGGCCCAGTTGTGCTTATTTTACATATTACAATTATTGAGTGAAAAAAGTAGGGGCCCATGAGTTCGTTTGCCCAGGGCCCACTAAAGGGTTAATCTGGCCCTGAGTGTGACTGCCAGCCTAACTGCCCAACACAATTAGTCAACTGCAGTAAAGTCTCATGTAGACATGGCCTCTGGGTGCGTCCAGATGAGTGTGCACATGCATTTGCAGTGCCTCAAACCTGTTTGAGGTGACGCAAACTGCATGCGGAGCACATGCAACCATTCGCCATGCTGCAAATTTGTAGTGTGGTACCAAAATTTGATACCAGGAACTCCCACTATCAAAAAAAACTGCTGCAAAAAAAAGTGACGCAGCACAGCATATGCCTCAGGAGCATACAGTAGAGCAACTGGAGGCTGGGTCCTCTAGGGAGACATTCTGGTTGCCGAACAGAGCATCTCCACTGCTTTAGGTGTTCCCCCAGTTCCTCCAGCATGCCAGAAGCCAGAAGGACCGGAAAAACTACCGTTTCCCTGAAGCAGGGCATTTTGATCTGCACCAAACCCCATGTGAAGGGGCATGTGCAGCTGCTAATTTTGCCACAGCAAACGCACACCTCTACATGTGGGGACGCACCCTCTGAGGCTAGATGCAAGCAGGGATGGCACACATTGGCCTGTGTTAGTCCCTTTCAATGTCTCTCCCTCCTTCTCCTGCTCCATGGTCTCTGTGGCAACTGCTTTGTAGGAATAAATTGGGAGGAGGAGGGAAGCATATTTATTGGACCTAATTCCAGGTTCATGTTCATGATCTAATTAGAGGCTGGAGAAAAAGGGGCTGTGGGAAAGGACACAGACTGTTTCAAGAGGAAGTGGGAGACCACAAGGGATGTTTCCCTATGAAACTGATAGGGAGAATAATGGATGGTGGGGAGGGAAGTGGATGAGAAATACCTTGATTTTAGTAAGGCTTTTGACACTGTGTCCCATGACATTCTGATTAACAATCCAAGGAAATACAGGCTAGATGAAAGTATTGTAAGGTAGGTACATAACTGGTTGGATCATCATCACATTCAATGAGTAGTTATCAAAGGCACTTTTATACGTGCTCTGGGAGTTGTGGGGGTGGGGGTAGGGGGGGAGGAGGCAGTGCTTTAATTAAACCAGCTCCAAGAGCTGTAGTGTCTTGTGTATCAGCATCCAAAACGTCAGTGCTGGATCTGGTATTGTTTATCTTCATTAATTAGTTAAACGATGGGATCTCATGCACACTGCAAATTTGCAGATGATACCAAACACCCCTCAGAGTCCTGCAAGATGACCTCCCCTGCCTTCCTTCCAAAACTCAGGCCCATACCTTTACAGAGCTGTGGGTGTGGGTGTGCTTCATTTGGATGGGTCATCTTCCATAACTAAAGAAACCACATAACACATCAAACTGGCTATTACAACCATACACATAAAGAATCAGGGAAAGTTGGGGCGCCCAAGTGCCAAAGCACTCTGGGGTAGGCCTGAGTCCATCTGGCCTATTACCCAGAGTCTTTTTGTGACAGAGAATCCGATACTACATTCTGGCTTCCCTTGATGTGTTTGACAGTTAAGTTGAACTCCTGCAGCTGTGAGGCCAATCTTTGAAGCTTGGTGTTGGTGTTCTGCATTGTCTGTAGCCACTGAAATGGGGCATGGTCTGATAGGACCATGAACTGCTGTCCCCATAGATAGGGCCTCAGCTTGTTCAGCACCCAGACGATTGCTAAACACTCCTTCTGTATAGATGATAGGTTCCATTCACGGGGAATCAACTTCTGGCTCAAGTAAGCACAGCTCCAAATCCGGTGTCTGATGCATCAGTGGCTATGCAGAAGGGCTTATAATAGTCTGGTACCCTTAAAGTTGGCTGTTTGATCAGGGCATCCTTCAGGGTGTCAAATGCTTACTGACATTCGTGCTTCCAGACTACCCAATCAGGGTTGTCCATTTTTGTCAGCTCGTGTAAGGGAGCGGTGATTGCCCCAAAGTCAGGGACAAACTTTCTGTAATATCTAGCCAGACCAAGGAAGGCTCTGACCTGCTTCTTAGTTTGTGGGGGTGGCCAGTCTCTAATGGCCTTGATCTTGTCCCACATGGGAGCAATCATGCCTTCACCCACACGGTGTCCCAAATACACCACTTCAGATAGTGCCAACTGGCACTTCTTTGCTTTCACTGTAAGTCCAGCCTGCTTGATCCTATCTAACACCGTGGTTAGATGAATCAGGTGCGATACAAAGTCTTGACTGTAGATGGCTGTAACCTTCTGTGCCTCTCCCCCAAGCATCATGCGTTTGGGTTCTTCACAAACCTTGCTGTGGCTTCTTGGGCTGCACGGCCAGGCTATTGGGAGTGGCCTTGGGTCAGTTCCCCAGGGGTCTCACCTGCCACGTCTTTGATGATAAGTAGTTTTCTATCAGAAGGATGATGTTTGGTCCTGCCTCCCCTGGCACATTCCCTCAGCTGTCCTCACGGTTATTTCTTCTCAGGGCTCCACCTCCCCTACACCCCGCCTAATGCCAACTGTGGTGTTGCTCATCAGGGCTGATGCTCGGCCCTCTGTGGCACTCAGTTTTTTAGAGGCTGCGATCGTTGGCTACTGGTGATACTCGTACCAAGCGTCCCCCACGGCCCCTCTTTGCTCCTGGCTTATGCAGAGCCAGACTCCGCCCGGGCTCCAACCCCCTTGACGCGTCGTTTCAGATGACACTGCTTCTGGTCCCCCCGGCTTCCTTCCTACCAGGCCTTTTCTCTCAGCATCGGGCACCCGCCCGCCCAATTGCCCTTGGCACTCCTTGACTGCGGGAGTCATTCCTGGCTCCTACCAGCTCCGCCACGGGTTTTTCCTTTGATCTTTGTCCGCAGCAGCTCCAGCCAGCGTAGTTTCATTTTCGCGGCGATCGGCGGTTGGTGCGGCATCCTGCCACCTCTCCCCTGCCTCAGGTAAGTTTCCACCACAATGGCAATGTCATTGATGTAGGCCACTGCAAACTGCTCAGATCCTTGTAGCAGGTTATTAATCAGTCTCTGAAAAGAAGCGGGAGTATTGCGCATACTGAAAGGTAGATCAGTAAACTCAAACAGTCCCAAAGGTGTGGTAAAAGCAGACTTGGCTATGGCATCCAGATCCAGTGCCATCTGCCAGAACATTTTGGAGAGATTGAGAGTAGAGATGAGCTTGGGTCAGCCCAGAGTATCGAGCAGAGAGTCCATCCTAGGCATAGGGTAAGCATCGGGGGTGGTAATAGCATTCAGCTTTCTGTAGTCCACACAGAACCTGATGGTCCCATCCTGCTTCTGGACGAGTACCACAGGGCTGGCCCAGGGGCTCATCGAAGGCCGTATTATCCCCAGGTCTAGCATATCAGAAAGCTCATACTGTATCTCTTGCATCAACATCCCATTGATTGGGGTAGGGCACTGAATGGATAGGGAGATGGCTGCCTGTGTCTATAGTGTATACTGCCAGGTTCATTTTACCTGGTTTGTTTGACAACACCGTCTCAAAGTCCTTGAGAGCTGCACGCAGCTTTTCCTTGTCCTGGGAGGACAGATGATCTGGCAGGCAAAGCTCCTCTATTCCCATCTCTCCTTCCCAGTCAGCCCATAGGACCAGCTTCTCTGGGTCCTCAGGTGATTCTTCCATGGAGGAAATCCAAAATACAATATCACTTCTGTCAAAGTAGGGTTTAACCATGTTTACATGTGTGGTGGGCTAGTAGGGGGTGCTCCTGCGTTGAGCCACCTGCCTCACTGCACCCAACCACCTTTCAGGCTCCAAGTGCTGTCCTGGCGTAGCATCACATCCAGCCAACCCCCTTCCTGGAGCACACAGGCAAGCCTGGGGGTAATGCCGCCACCACCCAGATTCTGGACTGATCTTGGCCCTGTGACCCCTGGGAAACACAGGCCTAGTAGTCCTTGAGGGTACTTGACCCACTGCAAGAATTTAGGGTGCTTCCCTCAGTCTGAAGCACAGACAGTGGTCTCCCTTAGTCAGCTGGACCAAGGGGACCCCAAGGCATAATCTAGACCCTCTCCCAGTAAGTCTCCCATTCTAGGTACAGAGGAGAACTTTACTGATTACAAGGAATAGGTTTGGAATAGAGTACAGGGTACAGCAATATCAGAGAAATCTCTTAGAGCAAACAGTGGCATGGCAGCTTTTGATTACACATCTGTGTTAATGCAAGCGAAATATCTAATTAGATCTCAAGTAGCTTACTCACAAGTACCATCCAGAGGCAGGTGGAGATTTCCTTTGAGGCAAGCAGTTCATTGACCATGAGGTTCAAGAAAAAGAGTGAGTTTCAGACAGTCCAGATTCTCTGAGAGTTCTCATCATGGCAGCTGCCTCCACCTCCTGGGCAATCCTTAACTTATATAGACCTTATGACCTCATTTACCTGATCCAATGAAGGCCAGCAGCGGTTGGCTGCCAGCCAACCAAATTGAAATGCATCACTGGTTGCCAGGTAGACTGGCAGGGGCTCTAGCCCCTCTCAGTCATGATGACATTAAAACAATAGGGATTTGAAGCCCCCACCCAGGTGTGTGAGGCCAGTCACATAGGCAGAGGGAGCAGGTTTCTCCTTCCCTTAAGAATGTATCCAGTTCAGGTTACAGCTCAGGGTTACCTGAAGCCGATGGGGCCAGGGGTATCTGCCCTCTGCAGTGGCCATGGTAGCCAAATTGTCAGATAGGTCATCAGACTGATAATAGAGTTTGGGGAGAGATGGCATTCTGCCACAACATGTACCACCTTAGGCTTTTTGCCTGACCCACTCATGGTCACAACATAAGACACATCATCCAGCTTCTCCAGGATGACATGGAGCTTGCAGCTTGTCTGCCTTTAGTGGCACAAAAACCATGACCTTATCCCCTGGTTCAAACGTACGTGAGCAAGCCCCCTTATCATATCAGGCACTCTGCTTCTCCTGGGCCTGGGCCTGGGCCAGGGAGTCTCACGGCATCTTCATCATGTCAGTTAGCTTTTGGCAAAAGCTTAGCACATATTCTACCACAGATGTTTTAAAGGAGGAGATTTTCCCTTCCCACTCCTCTCTCACAAGATCGAGAGGACCCCTGACTCACTTCCCAAACATCAACTCGAATGGCAATAACCCGATAGACTCCTGGGGTACCTTTCAGTAGGCAAAGAGCAATGTGGAAGTTTCTCATCCCAATCGTTAGTGTTAGAGTACACATAGGCCTTCAGCATACCCTTCAAGGTACCACTGAACATCTCTACCAGCCCATTTGTCTGTGGGTGATAGGCTGTGGTCTTGAGGTGTTTAACCCCACAGCACTCCCACAGGCACTTAATCATCTCAGCCAGGAAGTTCCCACCCCTATCAGTCAGGATCTCAGAGGGAAAACCCAGCTGGAAGATCTTTGTCAGGGCATCAGTGACTACTGGTGCCTCTGTGGAAGCTAAAGCAACTGCCTCCACGTACCGTGTCATGAATTCCACAAGAGTCAGGATATATTTCTTCCCTCTATGAGTCTTATGCTTCAGAGGGCACACAATATCTATTCCCACTCTTTGGAAAGCTTGATCGATAATAGGGAGGGGCTGTAGGGGAGCCTTTCTGGTAGGAGGAAATCTGGTGGTTACACCAGATGACAAAGCTAAGCTCTTTAACAATTTCTTTGCCTCCATTTTTTTTAGCAGGGACTGGGGCATCCCCCCATTGGGATCTCCAACAGACCCAGGGGAGGCGCTGCCAGGCCCAGGGTCAGTGAGGACCTAGTCAGGAAACTTCTGGTGGGACTAGACATGTTCAAATCAGCAGGTCCTGATGATCTCCACCCCAGAGTGCTGAGGGAATTAGCAGCGGTCATTGCGGGACCTCTGGCACGGCCTTACGAGCACTCATGGTGTTCTGGCGAGGTGCTGAAGGACTAGAAAAGGGCCAACGTGGCCCCCATTTTCAAAAAAGGGAGGAAGGAGGACCCAGCAAACTACAGGACCGCTAGTCTTACCTCAGTCCTAGGGAAGCTCTTTGAGAAAATTATCCAGGAGCACATCTGCGAGGGACCAGCAGGGGGGATCATGCTTAGGGGCAACCAACATAGGTTCATTCAAGGCAGGTCCTGTCAGACCAACCTGATGGCCTTCTACGACCAGGTCACAAAATCCTTGGACGCAGCTGTCGCGGTGGACGTAGTCTTTTCTGGACTTTAGGAAGGCCTTTGACACCGTCTCTCACCCCATTCTCATTAAGAAATTAGGCAACTGTGGCATTGATGCCTACACAGTCAGATGGGTTGCAAATTGGCTGGAGTGCTGCACCCAGAGTGGTGGTGGACGGGTCTTTTTTAACCTGGAGGGATGTGGGCAGTGGGGTTCCCCAGGGCTCGGTCCTCGGGCCCGCACTGTTCAACATCTTCATCAGCGACTTGGACAAGGGTAAAAAGCAACTTGTTCAAATTCGCAGATGACACTAAGATGCGGGGAGAAGTGGGCACGCTAGAGGAGAGGGACAGGCTGCAACTAGATCCGGACAGGTTACGGGGGTGGGTGGATGAGAACAGGATGGGTTTCAATATGGACAAGTACAAGTTATTGCACCTGGGGAGGAAGAACCAGCAGCATACCTACAGGCTGGGGAACTCCCTTCTCATCAGCACAGAGGCAGAAAAGGATCTTGGAGTCATTATTGATTCCAAAATGAACATGGGCCACCAATGTGGGGACGCAGTCAGGAAGGCTAACCACACCTTGTCATGCATCCACAGATGCATCACGAGTAGGTCCAAGGAGGTGATCCTCCCCCTCTATGTTACACTGGTCAGGCCACAGCTGGAGTACTGCGTCCAGTTCTGGGTGCCGCACTTCAGGAGAGACGTGGCCAGCATCAAGAGGGTCCAGAGGAGAGCCACTCGCATGATCAGGGGGCAGCAAGGCAGGCCCTACGAGCGGAGGCTATGGGACCTGAACATGTTCAGCCTCCACAAAAGAAGGCTGAGAGGGGATCTGGTGGCTGTCTACAAACAGGCTAAGGGGGACCAGCAGGCAATGGGAGAGTCCTTGTTCCCCCAAGCACTACCAGGAGTAACAAGGAATAACAGCCATAAGTTGACACAGAGTAGATTCAGGCTAGATATGAGGAGGCACTACTTCAGTCAGGGAGGCTAGGATCTGGAACCAACTTCCAAGGGAAGTTGTGCTCACTCCTACCCTGGGGGTCTTCAAAAGGAGGCTGGATAATCACCTAGCCGGGGTTGTTTGACCCCAGCATTCTTTTCTTGATGATCTACTTGATCTACTTGATGATCTACTTAGGTCCCTTCCGACCCTACCAACTATGAAACTATGAAACTTTCCCTTGTCCCCACTCTTGCCCATCCACTGGCATGTCTTACAGGATCTGCAATAGTCCATCACATTCTGGCATGGCTTGGGCCAATAAAAGTTTGCCAGCAGTTGCTGGTGAGTCCAGCCCTTACCCATGTGACCAGCACAAAGTAAATCATGAACCACAGAAAGTAACTGTTGCCTGAACTTCAGAGGTACCACGAGCTGGCAATAGAGCTCCCAGGACTCAGCATCATTTTTAGGCACCCATAACAGATAAAGGAGTCCCTTATCTCAGATCACCTGTTCCTTCTTGTCCAAGATTAACTTTGTCTCCTCCTCCTGGGCCATCTGCCGGAGTCCCTCCAAGCTGGGGCCCATTAGAACCTCCTGCTTCAACTCCTTCTGCCCAGCTAGGCAATCAGCCAGGAGTTCCAATGCTTTGGCAAGGGGTGCACCCTCCCTCACAGGGATGTCATCTAACTCCCACCCAAGAGTCTCGGTTTCCTCTGCCACTGACTGACCGGGCTCTTCCTCGGGGCAGTCACTTAACTTAACCCCGAGGTTGCCAGTTTCTTCAGTGGCTGGCGGGTGGTCACAACCAGAAGGAGTCTCTCCCTTCTCCCCCTCTGCCTCCGCAGCCAACTGGGTTATTGGGCCTTGGGAGGTTTCCCCACCTCCCGCCTTTGCCTTCCTGCTCTGTTGGTGAGTCAACACATTAACGCATGGAGGGTTCTAAGAAGCTCCCCCACACCTCTCTCAGATACTCAAGTCCTAGAATATCCCTCCCCACCAATATGGGGGCAGGAGCCTTTTTCATCACTCCTATCTCCATGCACATCCTGCAGCCTCTCCACTTAATGGGGAGACAGGAAACCAGTACCTCCAACACCTGGCACCCCACCCCTTCTATGGTAAGGGTCCTTCCCTGGACTATATCCAAGGGTGAAATGAGGTTGGTATTAATCAATGACACACTGGCCCCTGTGCCCAGTTCCCCGATGATGGTTCTCCCATTTACGATTATTTCTGTCCTGTGGGAAGCCATCACCTCCTTTGGGTTTGTAATCCTGTAGCAACAGGTACACCCCTCAGAGTGGCTTGGGGCTCCCCCCTCACTACTTACAGCTTTGCATGATTGAATGATTGATTGATAGGCTTATTGGTGTTGCTTTGCTTTGGGCAGTTGGACTTGAAGTGGCCAGACTCCCCACAGTTAAAACAACCCTTCCTCTCTGATTTGGGTGGCTTTACCGAATCTAGGGCTGCCCTGCTCTCTGCAGGGGGAGGCCCACCCTCCTGTTTTGGGACTGGCCCCTCCTTCCCCCCTTTCTGGAACCCCTTCTGTTCCTTCCAAAAGTGGGGAGGTCTTCTGTCCAGCCACTCTCGATCTAGCAACAGCTGATCCACAATTTTGGTGGCTGCCCTGTTTTGGGGTCCCTATCCTTGACTAGGTGTTTAATCTCCCTAGGGCATATGGAATAGAGTTCTACCATCTCTTCTTTGGTGTTAGCTTTGGATCCCTCCAACCATTTATGATATGAATCCCACAGCTGGGCTCCAAACTTGGTCATAGACTTTCCCGGCTGTGGGGTATAATCACAGAACTTTTTCCAGAAATGATCTGGACCCAGCCTATCCCTCTTACACACAGCCTTTTTAAAGGCATCATAGTCATTTGCTGACCCAGAGGGCAGGCTGTTCAGGACAACAGCCATGTTGCCTGTTACCAGCCCAGCAATATATTTCATGAACTCCTCTTTTCCCAATTTCCATCAGTGCGCTTAGTTTTCGAAGTTACTCAGGAAAACTTCAGGATCCTCTGTCCTTGTATGGGGTGAAGATCAGGGTGTCCACTCTGGGGAGTGCAGCTGGCACCTGCTGGGGCGAAACAACCATGGTTCCAGCATCTTGCTGCCTCGGTTGTACTGCAAGCTTGTGCTTGCACTTGAGCCTTGCGCATCTTGAGCTCAAGCCTGAGCTTACGCTCCTTGTGCTGTTGCTGTGCCTCTTTGGCCTTCAATAGATGGATTTCCATCTCCATCTTGTGAATCTCAGCATCCAGCCGTTGGGTCTGGCGGAAAGACTCTGTCTCCCAGATGAGAGTTGGTGGAGATTTCGGGTCCTGGTCATCATCCTGCAGGGCTCTCAACGGGTCCCTTCTTTTTCACCCCAGTGGTATTTGGAGGCCTCTCCCCTCCAATTCCTTCACCAGCTCATCCACGGACAGGTAGTCATATTTGTCAGCCATCCTAGTTAGCTACTCTATCACTATCCAGTCAACCTAATACCAAATTAAAGATTTGTTTGCTCAAGGATTTTCAGTGTCTCTACTTCCTTCCCCAAATTATGCCTTCTAGACAGTAGACAGTGGGATCCCACGGCTCACACCATGTGTGGCGGGCTGGTAGGGGGTGCTCACTGCACCCGGCCAAAAACCAAGCTTCGGCTGCCTCCCCAGGGGCATCAACTTATGGCCAATGTCCTTCCTGGAGCACCCCCTCAAGCCTGGGGTACCACTGCCACCACCCAGACTCAGGTCTTTGTCTGGGTCCTGTGCTGCCCAGGATACACAGACCCTGTAGACCTAGGGTTTACTTAACCCCAGCAGGATATATAACCCCAGCAGGATATAACCTGACACATAGAAAGTAGCCTCCCTTAGTCAGCCTAATAAAGGGAGCAAGAAAGCCTGCCCAATCCCTCTCAAGCATGTACAACAAGGCTGGCTATATTGGAGCACCTTGCAACACCGAAATATGCAAGGTACTCCACCTTGGGGAAAAAAACCTGCAGCACACTTATAGGTTTGGCAGTACTACGCTTGCTAGCACCACGGCCAAAAGGGACTTGGGAGTCATGATTGACCACAAGATGAATACGAGCCACTGATGCGATGTCACAGCTGGTAAAGTGAGCAAAACTCTGGCTTGTATCCATAGATGCTTCTCAAGCAAATCCCAGGATGTCATCTTCCCACTGTACTCAGCCTGTACTCACCAGAGCACCCCAAGGGATGACAAGGTCAAACAGTAACAAACTCCTTCAAGACCATTTCAGGCTGGATATAAGGGAAAACTTCTTTACTGTCCAAGCCCCAAAGGCCTGGAATAGACTGCCTCCAGAGGTGGTGCAAGCACCTACTCTGGACTCTTTTAAGAAACATTTGGACGCCTATCTTGCTGGGATCCTTTGACCCTAGCTGACTTCCTGCCCCTGGGACAGAGAGCTGGACCCGATGATCTTATGAGGTCCCTTCCAGCCCTAATGTCTATGAAATCTATGAAATGCCTACAGGTTGTGAAGAACTCCGCCTGTTCTCACAGTCCGCAGTCTTCCTTTCACCCCCCACCACCGTGCAGCCCACTTCCGTGTGTGTGTGTGTGTGTGTGTGTGTGTGTGTGTGTGTGTGTGTGTGTTTGACTGGCCCACAGAGAAGATAAAGGATCTGCTACTGCTGACAGCTTCAGGAGAAACTTTTACTTCAAGCAGTCAAACTCTGTGTTTTCTGACCAGCAGGAACAGTTTTCTAGTTTTTGGTATGCTTGTGGTTGGTGATTTGCCTAAAGCGCATGGGTTAGGTACACACTACCCCCAATTAGTTGACTGCAGTATCTCTGTAGCCTCTAAGGCAGATGTTACATGTGCTCTATTGTTGCTGATGCAGTAGGTGCTGCTGGGCAAAAAGACTGAGAAAACCCAATAAAAAAACAAAGATAATCCAAGCACAGGATTGCCCACAGGAAATGAACCAACTCCTACCACATCTACCTGATGCATACCTGCTTGCATCCACTGATCCTGCTGATGAGTCACTTGGTACAACCAGGCCTGAACTTCTTTGGCTTCTCTCACCAAGATCAAGTGCCCACCAGGACTAGGTGTGACCTCATGCCCCAGGAACAGGTGATAGGGCAGGAGGTCCAGGTTTGTGAATATCAGCTTGGAAGGAGAATGGAAGGCAGGGTTTATGATGCCCCAACTTGCTGCCAGACTGGGTCAGACTCATCCTTTCTTTCCGAATATTTCTCAGCAGCATATGTGTAAATCTGATGACCCACTTTGCCTTACTGGAGCTTCCTGTCAGGCTACTATATGTCAAACATCATGAAGGACTTACGCAAATGATGAGCTTATTGAATAGTAACCAAGACATTTTCATTTGCAGGGAGGCATTTGGAAACCACCCTTGAAGACCCAAAGCCAACACTGCAGACAGAGCTCAGCAGAAGTTTGCATGGTGTCATTGTGACATGCATTGTTCTGTGCTGCACTGCAGGAACCCAGCAAAGAAGGGAGAGAAATGGCTGGATGTTCCCCTACCTTCAGCCCCTCCCACTACTAACTTCTCTGCTGGTTGTCTCCAGAGAAATGTCATCATGCTGATGGAAAATTAACTAGAAGGTCTGGGAACCAGCAATGGTGAGTGTGAGAGATGGGGTAAGGAATCCATGGAAATCAATGGGAGTCCTTCCATTAAGGTAAGGGGGCTAAGAATCAGAATCAAACCTTGAGACTTTTCTCTATCCCACAGCCTCAGTTATCCAGTATGTAGGTAGCATTCACTATGACATTGCCTGACATTGCTGACTAGAAAGTGTGTGGAGTTGAATTAGACTTGGTGACCTGCTCCATTTTTAGAGGCTTTGCTGCCATGCCTATGATGGTCAGGGGTGATTTCCCCTCCTGCCCCCTCCATTAACTGAGAATCATGTGGGCAAATGTCCTCATAAAGATACAATTATATATCAGAAAGGACTCCTTGCCAGCATAGTTTGTGTGCCTGCTAGCAGGGGTTGCCAGGGTAGCTCTACCAATGTATATTAACAACAGCCAACCCTTTCAAATATTCACCTCTTCATCTTTTCCTGGAATACTGAAAAACTGTCACAACTTGTAGCTTTCAAAGAAACATGATCAGGGCTAGACCGGAGTCGTCAAATTGTGAAGGTTAGAGACATTACAGGAAGTGGTGTTGGTGACTCAGCAGGTGATACTCTTCCTCTTGATTCAGCACTGAGCCCAGTCCCCCACATTGCTAAGAGATGCTGTACTCAGGAAGACGTTATCTTTTTGAGCAGATATAAACCAAAGTTCTGGCTGATGATCCCATGGCACTTGTAAGTCAAAGCAGTGGTGTTAACCGAGGTGTCCAGTTTCTTAGGAAAACAATCTGTTTGTCAACTTCTCAAACAGAAACTAGGGGAACTCTAGTCCTGATATTGAAGTGCATGGTATTGGGTGCTTATATTTGCTTAGATGTTGCGGCTTTTGCTAGAAACAGGCAAAACCAACACTGAGTACATCACAGTGTTAGAAAAAGAAACTTTTGATCAGATAGGGCATACCAGGAACTCGGTTGTTTTTGTTCATTTTTCTTCCCTGTAGCATTTTCAACATTTCCTGCTTTGCATGTGTATAGCTCATTCTTTTCCTCTAACATAGATTTCATAGACATTAGGGGCTGGAAGGGACCTCGTGAAATCACTAAGTCCAGCCCCCCTGCCAGAAGCAGGAAGTCTGCAGGGATCAAATGATCCCAGCAAGATAAACATCCAAACACCTTTTGAATGAGTCCAGAGTAGGTGTTTGCTAGGGCTGTGCAAAGCTTCGGGTGGTGATTCGATTCAGAGAAGCCTAATCTCCAAATACGAATCGAATCAGTGGACCGATTTAAAGGTCAGAATCGATTCAAAGCTCTCCAAATCTTCAGAAAAAATTCAGAGAGCTTCGATGATTCGGACACTCCCTGGTGGCTGTAGCAGGAAGCTGCAGCTGGACTCGGAGCTGGTAAGTACGCCCCAGGACTCACCGCTTTTGCAGCAGCCTTGGGGCTTTGGAGGACTCGTGCAAAGCCCCCCACAGTGCAGGGCAATGGCGGGGCAGCAGGGATTGCCGCCTGCCAGCAGGAGCAGTGAGTCCGGGGGGGGCGGTTTCTTAAAGGGTCGGGGTTGGCCCGGGCAGGGTACCTGTGAGGGAGCTGGGGGAGTGAGGGGGGTCGGGGGGCTCATGCAGAGCCCCCCATGCAGTGTGGGGCAGTAAGGGTCAGCGGAGATCATCCCCTGCCCGGCAGCACCCACTGAGACGCAGCTTTTTTTTCCCAAAGAGACAGGAGCTGGGGCAGGCGGAGCAGCCATTGGGGGGCTGTGGGGGTTGGGTCTGGCTGATTCAGAGAATCGGGATTGGGACAGTGATTCAAATCACCAAATTGAATCACTGTCCCCTGAATTGGCTGAATCCGAAGAGAATACTAGCCACTTTGTGCAGGTCTAGTGCTTGCACCACCTCTGGGGGTAGTCTGTTTCAGACCTTGGGCACTCAGACTGTAAAGAAGATTTTCCTTATATCAAGTCTGAATCAGCCTTCTAGAAGTTTGTGGCCATTAGACATAGTTTTCCCTTGGGGGGGCCCTTGTTCTTCCAGATCCTGATGCACCCCTCCTTATATACTTCTAGGCTGCCACCAATTCCCTCCTGAGCCTTCTCTTCGCCAGGCTGAAGAGTTCAGCCTCTCTTTGTAAGGCTTGCTCCCTTGGCCTGTGATCATGTGAGTGGCTCTCTTCTGGACTCTCTTGAGCTTATCCACATCCCTCCTGAAGCGGGGGGCCCAAAACTGGATGCAGTACTCCAGCTGCAGCCTCACCAAGGACAAGTAAAGTGGGAGGATGACGTCCCTGGTTTTGCTTGAGATGCACTGGTGGATACATGCCAGAGTTTGGTTTGCTCTGCTGACCACAGCATCGCATTGGTGGCTCATGTTCATCTTGTGGTCAGTCAAGACCCCCAAGTCTTTTTCAGTCGCGGTGCTAGAGAGTGTAGCACCGCCAAGCCTATAAGAATGATGCTGTTGTTTCCTCCCAAGGTGAAGTAACCTGCATTTCTCTATGTTGAATGCCATCAGGTTTTGGTCCACCCACTTTGCAAGCATGTTCAGGATAGCCTGTATCCCTAGCCTGTCCTCCAGCATGACCACCTTCCCCCGTAGTTTAGTGTCACGCGCAAACTTTACCAGTCCGCATCTGATACCCAAACCCAGATCATTAAGATATTTAACAGTACCAGCCCAAGCACTGAGCCCTGGGGGACTCCACTGGTAACCCTGCATCATGTTGATTTGTTCCCATCAACTAGTACCCTTTGGGTCTGACCCCAGAGACAGTGCCCCAGCCATAGAACCATGAGATGGTCGAGGCCACAGTTCCCCAGCTGGGTCATGAGGACATCATGGGAGACCAAGTCAAAGGCCTTCTTGAAATCCAGATAAATTACATCAACCTCATCTCTCTTGTTCAGGCAATGCATCACCTGGCCATAGAAGATGAGGTTGGTCAGGCAAGACCTTCCAGTAATAAAACTGTGTTGGTTGGCATTCAGTAGGTTGCCTTCCATTAGCCTGTTGTAGATGGATCCCTTGATAATTTTCTCCAAGATCTTTCCAGGGATGGATGTCAGACTGATAGGTCAGTAATTCCCTGGATCTTCTTTCATCCGTTTCTTGAAGATTAGGACCACGTTGGCTCTTTTCCAGTCTTCCGGTACATCACCCAAGCGCCACAAGCTTTCAAATATCTTGGCCATAGGGCATACTATGATGTCCACCAGCTCTTTTAAGACTCTCGGGTGCCCACAGACTTATGGATGTCAAGCCTCTTGCGGTGTTCTTTCACTTGATCTACGTCAATTGTGGGCCCATCTCCCAAGCCCCAGATACTTTGCATCCTGTCTGACAGCATGACTCCCTTGGATGGGTGGAAAACTGATGCAAAGTAATTGTTTAGGAGATTGGCCTTTTTTGAGAGTCAGATGTCAGCTGCCCCATTTGATCTCACAGGGGGGCCAATGTTGGTTTTGTTCTTCCTCTGACTTCCCACATATCTGAAAAACAATTTTTTGTTATCCTTGATTCCGGTGGCTAGCCTGAGTTCAGTTACTGCTTTGACTGTTTTGGACCACTCCCTACAGGTAAGGGCTAGTGCTGAGTAGTCCTTCTTGGTGATGATTCTAGTTTTCCATCTGGTGTAGGCTTTTCTTTTCAGTTTCAGGAGACCCAGAAGTTCCCTGTTGAGCCAAGGGGCCTTCCCTGCCCTCTGACTGTATTTCCTGTGGGACACGATGGACTTCACTTGCACTTTGAGGATTGAGTTCTTTAGGAACAACCATTCCTCATGGACTCCCCTTCCTAGGGGGCAATGGTCCCTTAGTGCCTGACTGACCAGTCTCCAGTGTATGTGAAAGTCAGCCTTTCCAAAGTTGAGAATTTCTGTTTTACTGAGAGATTTGCCCACCCTGTGTTGGACAGAGAAAGTAATCAGATCATGGTCCTTGTCACCAAGCTTGCCCTAGATCCTCAGATCACTCACCAGATCATCCCCTTTGACCTTAACCAGACTGCAAAAAAAGTGAACTTGCTAACTGGGTACTTTGCGTCAGTTTTTCACCAGTCCCATGGGACGGCCCTGTCCACTATGGGTCAGTGAGGCCCAGGTGAGGGAGATTCCTTGCCCTCCAGTGAAGCTGACCTCGTGAAGGAACACCTTGACAGGCTAGATACCTTCAAGACAGCCGGTTACACCCAAGGGTACTCAGGGAGCTGACAAGCATCATAGCTCAGCCCCTGGCATGGATCTTTGAGAGCTCTTGGCACTCTGCTGAAGTGCCCGATGATTGGAAGAGGGCCAATGTCGTGCCTATCTTCAAGAAAGGGAGTAAAGTAGATCCGGCAAACTACAGGCCCATCAGCCTGACCTCTATCCCGGGGAAGGTCTTGGAAAAGATTATCAAAGAAGTCATCCTTAACAGACTAGCTGAAGGCAATATCCTGAGGGATACCCAGCATGGATTTGTTGCGGGTAGGTCTTGCTTGACCAATCTCATTTCCTTTTATGACCAGGTGACTTGTCACTTGGACAAGGGGGAAGAGATTGACGTTGTATATCTTGACTTTAAAAAAGCCTTTGATCTGGTATCCCATGATCACCTCTTGGCTAAACTAGCTAACTGCTGCCTCGACCTCACCACGATCCGCTGGCTGGGGAATTGGCTCTGCGGTAGGACCCAGAGGGTGGTGGTTGACGCAAGTCAATCGTCGTGGTGCCCTATGACCAGTGGGGTCCCTCAAGGCTCTGTCCTAGGGCCTATACTATTTAACATCTTCATCAATGATGTGGTCATTGGTGTCAGACGCAGACTGGCCAAGTTTGCCGACGACACCAAACGCTGGGGTAAAGCATCCACACCTGAGGACAGGAGGGTGATCCAGGTGGATCTTGACAGGCTCAGGAAATGGGCGGATGAGAACCTGATGGTGTTCAACACTGAAAAATGCAAAGTTCTCCACCTTGGGAGGAAAAACCTGCAGCATGCTTATAGGCTCAGTAGTGCTATGCTGGTTAGCACTACAGATGAAAGGGACTTGGGGGTCATGGTTGACCACAAGTACTGCGTCCAGTTTTGTGCTCCACGATTCAAAAAGGATGTGGAGAAGCTTGAGAGAGTGCAGAGAGGAGCCACACGCATGAACAGAGGTCAGGAAAACAGACCTTATGATGAGAGGCTGAGAGCCATGGGACTCTTCAGCCTGGAAAAGCACAGACTCAGGGGTGATCTGGTGGCCACCTGTAAGTTTATCAGGGGTATTCACCAGGATCTGGGGGAACGTCTGTTCACCAGTGTGCCCCAAGGAATGACAAGATCGAACAGTCACAAACTCTGCCGCAACTGATTCAGGCTGGACTTAAGAGAGAACTTCTTCACTGTCCAAGTCCCCAAGGTTTAGAATAGACTGCTGCCAGAGGCGGTTCAAGCACCCACTTTGAATACCTTCAAGACACATTTGGATACTTATCTTGCTGGGATCCTATGATCCCTGCTGACTTTCTGCCCCTGGGGCAGGGGGCTGGGCTCGATGATCCTCCGGGGCCCCTTACAGCCCAACTGTCTATGAAATCTATGAAATCCAGCACCGCCTCTCCCCTAATTGGCCCGTAGACCTCGTGTCAGGTACAGGTCATCAATGCAGGCGAGAAAGTTATGCAACCGGTCAGACTTGGCCATGTGCTCTTCCCACAAGATGTTTGGGAGGTTGAAGTCTCCCA
Source organism: Alligator sinensis (assembly GCF_000455745.1). Lineage (NCBI taxonomy): Eukaryota > Metazoa > Chordata > Crocodylia > Alligatoridae > Alligator > Alligator sinensis. The sequence continues at coordinate 310,136 of NW_005842838.1, forward strand.
TGATGATCATACATTGGGAATGTGTGGCCTCGACCACAATTCCCTATTGAATTCAAGATCCAGTTCTTCTTTTTGGTTAGGAGGTCTGTAATAGACTCGTATGAGTATATCTCCTTCCCCAGGCTCCCCTGGTATTTTAATCCAGAGGGTCTCAAGATGCCTTCCATGGTTAATGAACTTAGTTTGAAGGGAAGTGTACTGCTTCTTGACATAGAGAGCTACACCCTCACCCCTCTTCCCAACACAATCACCCCTGTAGAGGGTATAGCCTCTATACCTACCGGCCAGTCATAGGAGGAGTCCCACCAGATCTCTGTTATCCCTCTTTATCAGTCAGAATGGCCAGCTCCTCTTGCTTGTTACCCAAGCTCCTGGCATTTGTGTACAGGCAACTGAGTCTGCCATGGGAAGCCCTAGGCTTCCTTAAGTGATGGGACGTGAGCTTTCTTGGGCTTTCCTCAGAGTGGATTCCCTTGGCCTCCCTGTTACTACTGTGATTGGCATGACCAGGGCTAGAACTGTTGATTGACTGCCCATCCCCCAGTGATCTTAGTTTAAAGCCCTGTCAAGTAGGTCAGCCCTTCTGGTCAAGAAGAGCTTCTTCCCTTTCCAGGTGAGGTGGAGGCCATCCCTTCAAACAGTCTGCTACCTCTCTCACTGAAGTGTGGAGTGTGGTCAAAGCCAAACCCCTCATGATGGCACCATCACCGGAGTCTTCTGTTCACCTCACCGATGCATCTATCCCTCTGATGCCCGTGACCCATGACTGGGAGGATCGAGGAAAAAACTACCTGAGCCCCCAGACCCTTGAGCCCAGCCCCCAGAGCTCAGTAGTCATGCATGACCTGGCCAGGATTACTCTGAGCCATGTCATTTGTGCCCACGTGGATGAGTAGAATGGGATGGTGGTCTAAGGACTGGATGAGTTTGGGGATCCTCTCAGTCACATCACAGACACGAGCCCCAGGAAGGCAGCAAATCTCATGGGCTACGGGGTTTGGGTGACAGATTGGACCCTCTGTCCCCCTCAGGAGGGAATCACCCACCACGATTACTCTGCGTCTCCTTCTGGGTGCAGTTGCTGGTGGCCCTCCTTCCTCACATGTTGGGGCTGGGAGTTGGGCCGACTCAGCTGATATGAGGGGTTTGAAATGGTTGTGCAACTCCAGGGGAACGGTCACCATGGTGCAGTGCCTCCTAGGACCAGAGACTAATTCCATCCAGGCAACCCCTGGCTGGACCTCATGGCGGCTCTTTATTTCTGCCAAGGTGACGTCAGTTGTCAGGTGGAGCGCCTACAAGTAGGTGTCCAGTTCCTGCTCTGCATCTCTAATGGCTTGCAGCCCGTTGCACCGTTGCCTGGAGTTCCCTAATCTGGCACTTCAGGGCCTCCACTGTTGAGCACATCCCACAAGGGGAGGTGTCAGTGCTCCCAGACCCAGTTGCCTGCATCCATGCCAGGTAGCCTCCACAGGAAGCCAGGGGCCCTGTCTGAGTGGTGGCCGGAGCCGTGGGTCCCGCAGGCTCTATCTGGGTAGAGGCTGGAACCATGGGCTCTGTTTGAATGGAGACCCCAGTGGTACCAGAGCAGGGGGGTCCAGGTGCAGGGAGGAGTTTCGGGGTGCATTGTGTCCCTCCCACTATGGTCCTTGTAGTAGTCTGGCTACTACTGTGCAGACCCTTCCCTTCAGGCTCCCCACCTGGAGCCTCATGGCCCTCCTGCCTGTCCACCTGCACGAACTCCTGCGCTAGTTCGTGTGCTGAGCCTAGAAGTGCACCTGTTTACACATTCTGTTCACAAGGCTCCGGTTGCTTGGCTCCCTGGGGGGCTGGGCCAAGCAGGTGCTGGGGGGGGGGGGGGGGGGCCCCCCCCCGATGCCCACAGCTGTACTTCTTTCCTCCCACCATGGGCCCCACCTACCTCCCGGCTGCGCTGGGGGTTGGGGTTGGGGTCCACCAGGGTCCTCTTGGGGGTCCCGCAGCTCACAGGGACACAATGGGCTTCTGCCTGTGCATCTCATTCCGGATCTGGGAACAAACATATTTTTCCATACTGTTTTATCTGTGTTAAACTGGCTGGTTTTAAAAAACTATTTTTTTTCACTGTTCAAGATCTTTTCTTTTGGGGATCTGGTCTTTCTCCTTGTCACAGAGCACCTAGGTGCCCTGCTCCTAAGAAGGAAAAAATTCCAAGGGAAGGAGCCCTAGCAGTGAGTGTTGAGCCCAGCTGCGGGTTGCCAGGGCAACCAGAGGAGGTCAGCTGACCAGAAGGGGTAGGGCCTGGCTCCCTTATAAACCCTAGGGGCTGAGACCAGAGGGGAGTTCCCTGCCAGCAGCCAGGGAAGAAGGAGCTCTCCTTGAGCAAAGCTGTGAGGAGAGGCCTGACTGCAGGTACAGCCCAAGCTGGGTAAAGGATGGCACATCCCTGGGGGTTTGAGTAACATGGTTTTAGCCAGGTGGCTTTACTTTCTGTTATAGCCGAGGGGACTTATGTTTGTGTTGCTGTTTAAAGACCGGTGGTTTGGGTGAGGCTATTAGGGATTGGAGGAGGCCTCATAGGGGACCCACAGCAGTGTGGGGACCCCAGCACCAGTGAGGGTGCAGCAGTTGGGGTGCACTGACCTCAGCCCCAGAAAGGGGGCAGTTGAGAGGCCCCAGAGAGAGGGGCTTGGATGAGAAGCCCCAGTGCAGGTGTGGAGAGCCCCAGTAGAGAAGTGGGCAGCACTTGAGAAGCCCCAGTAGAGAAGGGGGCACAGAGTGAGACAGGGCTATGGAGAGCTCTAGCACCAGAGAGGGCGCAAATTGAAAGGGCAGGGCCTGGAGAGGACAAGGGGCCAGATTATAACAAGGCCAAGACTGAACAAGGTCCATTCCATCTGCAAGGCTTGGGGTGCGATACAGGGATGGCTGGAGCCACGCATAGCCCATAAGGCTAGGGTGCCCCTGCAGCACCCATTGCAAAACGGTACCCACAAGGGGTCTGGGAAACCATGGGGTCTGAGTGTCCATCAAGATGTGACCAAGAGGGCATAAAAGGCAGTCTCCCAAATATATTTTGTCATCAAAGACATGGCAGGCAAGAATTTGAGGGTGCCCTTGGGCCAACCCGGCACGGGAAGGGGGCCTTGAGGAGCTCACGGCCCTCCTGCAGGACCCTGTGCCGTGACACTCCTCTCATCTTTCCTTTTTATAGTTTCTCTGTCCCTCCTAAACTCTTCCCCACATTGTTCCTTATCCCTCCCTCTGCTTTTTCCCTCCCCACAAGTTTAGTTAATGGATCTCTTAAGACTGGACTAAAATTGATTCCCTATTCACCCTCCATATACAGGTGCTGAGGTTGTTTGAAAGAGCATAAAGCAAATTGAAAGTGTCTTCCTATAAAAGCAGTGGAGCCAACAGACCTGAAACTCCAAAGTGAGTAATTATTGTTGTCACATCTGAAATTCACCTGTTTTGTCAATGGGGTTCTATGTATTCTGCAGATCCTGTTTATGGAGTTGCTATGCATTGCTTTCCTCCTCCACTCTAGAAATGGCTGCATTTCAATGAGTGGAATGAAGGAACTCTTGCACTTAGTCTGTAAATTGTTTTGGGATCTTTCTGGAAAATGGAGGCTATATAGATGTGTAGTATTGCTACTGCTTGTAGGAAGGATAAGATGCTCCCTTTGGGAATCATTACTCTGTAGATTTCATTTCTTCTTTGGCTGTACTGTTTTTATTCATCATCTTTACATCCTTGTAAAGGGATGCACAGAAGTACCTCGGCTGGCTTCCTCTGATAATGGGTAGTGCCAACGAGTGCCCTTATGGACTCACTTCATGAAGCAACATAGTAAAATGGACCAAGGAGTCCGTGAAAAACAAAGCCCTATAGTACTCTTAATAATAACAAAAGAATCTGAGTCCACCTCCTTCTGACCCATCTGAAAACATGAGAGAATGATTGCAAAAGTCAAGGAAAGAGGAATCTCCTTAATGTCCAACTGACTACAGAAAAATCAGGTATCAACTGATGAACAGAAATATGAAAATAGGTCAGCAAGGAGCTCATTGTAGAAATGAGCAGGGCTTGCTCTAGGCACCTCTAACCGCTGCACCAGGCTTTTTTCTAACCAGGTCATGTGATGCATGAGGCGCTCCCAAGTAGGCCTGCAGTGGTAGCAGTACCAGCTAAATTCAATGCACTATGTTTGCTCTTAAATGCTTCAAGGCCTCTGTAGAGTGCCCAAAGCAGTAAATTATGCAATCAGAGCATCCACAAGGACAGAGTTCTGGGAAAGATTGTGCCTGAGCTACTGGGAAGTCTTGTGGCTCAGCCTGGGGGCCTAGGGCAACTGACACTGAAATTGCATTTCTGTGAAGGGACAGTAACAGACAGAGACCCCATGTCCAGGAAGTGTGCCAAAAAAGGCAAGGACAGAGTAGTGCTGCAGCCTATTCGGATGATGGGAGACTTAAAACCTATGGGCTGGGTGTGTGTGGGGCCCAAATGAAGCAGCGTGGTAGGAGTCCAATAAGTGGGGAGCTTCACTGGGGCTGTGGCACCTTGTACGTCTGAAATGGCGTGTTTGTGTTCTTCTGCATGTACTTCTAACTTTCCATGTTTCTAATGGTGAGTGTTCATGCTGTTTCTACTCCATGTCCTTGTGGGCCCTGTATGCATTTGCAAAATTGATAAAAGCTCTTTACTCAATAAGAGCTGTATATATTTAACTTTCTTCCCGCAAAATGCTGTTTTCCCCCTTAGGTTTGGTTAATCCTATAAACCTTCCAATAAAGGGAGGGGAGGAGAAGGAGCCATAGAGGGCAAGGGTTCCAAATACAAGCATACCCTGTCAACAGATTATGGGCCAAAATGCTGCCTGATACTTTGTTTCCGGAAAACTGATTTGGTGGATGCAGCCTTGCAGTTAAATCTTCTGACAAGGCTGATATAAGACAGCCACCTTCCTTTTCTAGAGAGAGATTTGATGAGTAGTTTGTTTTGTTGTTTTTACAGATCTACTTTTAAAAGTATAACTGCCAAGAAGAAATATTTTCTGTGTGGGTAAGCGTCTGTGCCTATGGGACTTATGTTTTCTTTTGTAGTTTGTCAAATGAGCAAAATGTTTACTGCTAGAGCTTTTAAGGTATGTTGACTAATCTGTGTTAACTGCCTTAAAAATACTGAAATGCATTTCCCTAATGGTTCAAAATTATTTTATAGCATTTATTGAAAGATATGTTAACCATTTTAATAAAAATCCCATTCCCTTATTAAAAGTAGAATGAGGTCCTTTCTAATCTTAAATTCTGAATGAGTTATACTTGAGCAAATTAGAGAGAAATTGGGTAAAAATGAACAAGAGTAAAAACTGATGAATTAGATAAATTAGGAGTTGATTTAGCAAATTGGGTCACTTCAGGTCTGAGGACAAGTTGGGAGAAAATAAGTAAAAATGTAGCAAGTGTTTCTCACATAGGTAACATTAAAATAAATGTTTACATACACGTAAGAGCATAGTATGGTTTTCTAAAAGTAGCTCTTTGTGTTCCTCTGTGCATGCACATGCACACACAGATAGATATACATTTTTATGCTTCTGTTTGTGGGTATATATGTCAGTGATTCTCAACTAGGCTGCCTCCAACACCCAGCTGTGCCTTGATTCTTTCAGGGGTGCTGCAGGGTGTCACCTAATGCTAGCACTGTTAGCTGTACAAATGTGATTTACAAGATAAACCCAAATATTTAAAATAAGAATCCATAGCATTAAAGAAGACTGGAACTTTCATGTTTCTAAATGCAAAGAACACAGAAAGAACATTTCTTTATTACTGTTTCATAGTAAAAAATGAGTGAAAACAAAGAGTTGGCATTTTTCTCAAGGATGCCTTGAGCTTAACAAGGGGTGCCTTGAACCTTAAAAGCATATTTCTCTCTCTCTTTTCATAAAATACTTAAATATTGCTATATTGGTTTCTGGAAATCCAGTAAAGACTTTCTGATGGGTAAGAATGCATATTGCTGAACTTTCCCTCACAGTTTCTTCCACTGGTGTAAGCAAGGCCTTATTAAATTGTGCACAGGCAAAGGGATGATCCTTTTGCTGCAGAAGCAGGTAAGGATCCAAACTTGTTATGTGTTTCTGAAAAGTAATCTGAACCTTTTTTCCTTCATTTTTGTTTGTTTGTTTTTTGTTTTTTTTGTTTACAGACTCATTTAAGACTCAATGGAGAGAAGTTCCCGACCAATACTGATACAGCCATCCCAAAAGCATGGGGGGGGGG
>NW_005842838.1:316418-318761 GCF_000455745.1 Alligator sinensis
GGGGGGGAGGGGGGACTGCTTGCCTTTTTAAAGGAACTTTTCGCAGGTGCTTAAAACAGTTCAAACAAGTGATATCTGCAGTTTTCTTTCAGTGGCAACTGAGAACTTCTGTGACTTATCTAGACAATAAACAAACTTGCTGTCGCTTGAGGGAGCATACTGGCATATGCTATATAGTAAGGCCCCATTTCAGGAAGTAGCATGTGAAAGTGGGTATGGCATGCCTCACTGCAGTGCTCACTGGGGCAGCACTAAGATAGTGTAGATGAGCTGTAAGAGTGACTTTTTTTCCAGTTAAACTAAACTTGCTTGCAAAGTTTTACTGAACTAAATTGCATAAAGGCAATTGAATGACACTCTTGCTATGGAATGACAGAATCCACATAGTGTACTAGTACAAAATAGTTATTCTGCAACAGCTATTTCAGGTTATTTCCCCACATACACAAGTCCTTTGCAGTGTTTTTTTTCTACATCTATTTTAACAAATTTGAGTTGATTGCATGATTTCTAATGCTCATAATTAAAGTTATGGATATGTTTTATCCAGGTATTACTATGACAGACTCTTTTTAATATGAAAAAACCCTTTTCTTTTGTCTAAGCTATAACTAGTGGTAGGGGTCTGCTACAGGCCCCCACATCAAGGGGAAGAAAGAGATTCAGGGCTCCTGAGGCAACTCTCGGAGACCATAAAAGCTAAAGAGGCGGTGGTCATGGGGGACCTAAACTACCCGGACATCTGCTGGGAGTCACAGACAGCAAAGTCCCACCGCTCACGCAGGTTTCTAACCTGTGTAGAGGACCTCCACCTGACACAGGAGGTACACGGTCCCACTAGGGGGAATGCCATACTGGATCTGGTATTGGCAACGGGGGATGACATGGTAGGGGACCTCCAGACGGTAGCCATCTGGGGGTCAGTGATCACCTAATAATAGAATTCACCATAAGACATCGAGTGGGTAAGGTAACTAGTAGGGTGAAAGTGCTAGACTTTAGGAAAGCTGATTTCAATGAACTCGGGTAATCAGTCAAGGACGCACTGCAGAGTAGGAGTTTTGAAGTGATGGGAGCCCAAGAAGGGTGGCTGTGCCTTAAGGAAATGATCCTTCGGGCACAAAGCAAGACGATCCCCGAGCGAGGCAAAAGGGGGAAAGGGGCCAGGAGGCTTCCCTGGCTGACCAGAGAAATCCAGGGCAGCCTAAGGGACAAAAGGGGAGCACATAAAAAGTGGAAACAGGGAGAGATCACCAAAGATGAATATACCTCCTCTGCTCGTGCTTGTAGGGAGGCAGTTAGACGGGCCAAAGCTGCCATGGAGCTGAGGATGGCAACCCAAGTAAAAGACAACAAGAAATTGGTTTTTAGATATATTGGGAGTAAAAGGAAGGCCCAGGGAGGAATAGGACCCCTGCTAAATGGGCAGAAACAATTGGTGACGGACAGAGGGGACAAGGCTGAACTCCTCAACGAGTTCTTTGCCTCAGTGTTCCTAAGTGAGGGGCACGACAAGTCTCTCACTGGGCTTGTAGAGAGGCAGCAGCAAGGTGCCAGACTACCATGCGTAGACCCTGAGATGGTGCAGAGTCATTTGGAAGAACTGGATGCCTTTAAGTCGGCGGGCCCGGATGAGCTCCATCCGAGGGTGCTGAAGGCACTGGCCGACATCATTGCAGAGCCACTGGCGGGAATATTTGAAAGCTCGTGGCGCACGGGCCAAGTCCCGGAGGACTGGAAAAGGGCCAACGTGGTCCCCATTTTCAAAAAGGGGAGGAAGGAGGACCCGGGCAACTATAGGCCAGTCAGTCTCACCTCCATCCTTGGCAAAGTCTTTGAAAAAATTATCAAGGCTCACATTTGTGAGAGCCCGGCAGGACAAATTATGATGAGGGGAAACCAGCACGGGTTCGTGGCAGGCAGATCGTGCCTGACCAATCTAGTTTCTTTTTATGACCAGGTTACAAAATGCCTGGACACAGGAGGAGGGGTGGATGTCGTATACTTAGACTTCAGGAAGGCCTTCGATACGGTATCCCACCCCATACTGGTGAACAAGTTAAGAGGCTGTGACCTGGATGACTACACAGTCCGGTGGGTGGCGAATTGGCTGGAGGGCCGCACCCAGAGAGTCATGGTGGATGGGTCGGTTTCGACCTGGAAGGGTGTGGGAAGTGGGGTCACACAGGCTTCGGTCCTTGGACCGATACTCTTTAATGTCTTCATCAGTGACTTGGACGAGGGAGTGAAATGTACTCTGTCCAAGTTTGCACCCCCCTAAGGGTGAGGTGATCTTTTATACTTATTACAACAAGGCAAGACTTCATGGTTAACAAAAAAAGC
>NW_005842838.1:319508-325430 GCF_000455745.1 Alligator sinensis
GGCTCTCTTTCCTGCCTATGCAGGGGGGTCGGACTCGATGATCTATTGAGGTCCCTTCCGACCCTAACATCTATGAATCTATAAGAAAGCTAATTGAGGCTTATCTCAAGGCTACAACCTCCAAGATGTAGTAAAAGTTATATGAATAACTGATTGTCACAACCCAAAGGGTGTGATTTTTGTTTTTGTGTGCTTCGGCACTGCTAAATTGTTCCCGCTAAATTACAGCTTCTTTGCACGGTGGAGTTTTCTGCTGCAAAAGAGAAGCCCGGTGCAAGGGAGAATTTCCCGCCAATTTGAAGCTTTCTTTGCAGGGTGCATTTCTTTGTTGCAGCACAGAAATGCTCGTTGCAAAGAGTTCCTGCCATTTGTATGCTAATTTGAGCCCCATTATTGGCCAGTTCTAAATTATTCACACGTAGCGGCTAGTGATTGGCTTGCTAGCCGTATAAAAGGCTTGAGTGATTTCCGCCCAAGTTGGAGGACTCCACGAACACCGGGAGGAGGAGACTTCACGCTGTGCAAAGATCTCTAAGCGCTGCGGATCCTTACGGACCCAGTGCATTTCAAGCAGGCAACAGAGGTCTGATCAACCTCTAGCCTCTCCCCGTCGCCGATCGCAGCCTAGACGTATCCCTTCCTGCGCGCACAAGAGCCGGACCCATGGAGCCTAGCAAACTTCGTGTGAGTCCTTGCCAGACGACCGACCTCAGAGCTCTTCTACCCGGGTTCGAGTCCTGCAGGTTTATCTTCCCGTCGCCGAAAACCCATTGCGACGTACCCTCATGTTTTGCATCCTCCCATTGCCGAAAACCCCTTGTGACGTACCCTTGTGCCCTGCAGGTTCGAGTTTTGTTTTGTTTTTGTTTTTGTTTTGTTTCCTGTCTGTAACTGCAACTTAAGCAAGTTTTCCAGCCTACACCACCGCCATCTCGGTGTAAGTAAACAATCTTTTAAACTACCGCTAAGCATTTGTGCCTAATTCCAGCTCGACAGCCTTCCCTCTCCGACCCGGCGTGCCCGGGCTGCTGACCACAGCCCGCGTGCAGCACGGAAAAGGGCTCGGGTCACTCCCGGCCCGCACACTGATATGCTTAAGGAAACAGTGGGCCGGTAAACTACAATTTTTACAAGATCACCATCATAAGTGTCATAACAGATAGTCTCACAACTCAGCTGTATTCCCTCACATTTTGTATTTGTTCCCCTTCTATGTTATCTAACTAATGTTAGATAGAATTAATTAGCAAAAGCTATCCTATAAATGCCTAGATTGCTTAGAATATTCTGTGCAATTTACTCATGTGTTTGTTCTTATTGGAATGTTGTGGCTAATATTCATTTGGTACCAGTGTTCATGATGGTATTTACAGAGCAAACAATGTATGGACGGAACCTGAAGGAATCAACTTTCTTCAGTGAGTCACCCGGCTCTCAAATACACATACTGAGGTGTCAGGCAGAACCTGTAAGTCACTAAAGGTTTTTTCTGGCCACCCTTGCTCTTTGCATTGAAATGAATGTAATCCCACATACATAAAAGTGATATGCCAATGAAAAACAGAGGCCTGAGGAAGAGTTCTTTGATACCTGAAAGCTTGCATATGTCTATTCCAGTAACTGACTTTGTCTAATAAAAGATATCATCCACAAGAATTCTCTCCTCAGGCCAATGCAAAATAGTCATAGGGAATTTGTAGACAACATATTAAAGCAGGTTAAATGCCCTTTTCCACTGCTTCAATGGTGTTGCTGTTTCCACAAGCTTGCAAATTCAGCAGCGTATTGCGTACTAATTCCAGCCACTGTAGCAAATCTGGTGGCATAATGCACCTTTAAATGACTTTGGGGCGCAGCAAACTAAAACAACTCTGAGGAGTTTTAGTTTGCTACCTTGCAGCTGTGGAGAGAATCACTAGGCTCTGTGCAACTGGGGAGCTGTGCAGATAGCTCCAGGAGCAGCCCAGGAAGCCAGGCTGCACTGAAGGGGGAAGGAAAAAAAAAAAAAAAAGCAGGGAGCCTGACTTATTTTTATTTTTTTTCCTCCCCCCCCCTTCTTTTCTTCCTTGGAGTCTGCCTACCTGAGCCACGTGGGGGCCTGATGTTTCCCTCCACAGATGTGGTGCACCCCCCAGGACCGCCCAAGCTGGGTGCCTGCGGGCCGATACTGCCTGGGGGGAGCTGCCATGGCCATGGAGGGAAGCACCAGCCCCCACCCCCACAGCAGCTCAGGGACTGATCAGCCCACTGGCAGCTCGCTCTCCCCTCATCGGTGCCAGAGAGGCAAGTAAGGATCACACTCTGACATGGGTGTACACACAGGGGGGTTTACTTCACCCATTCTCAGACCTGTACTCTTCAATGTCTTTATAAACAATCTGGACTCTGGTGTCAGAAGTGGACTGGCCAAGTTTGCTGATGACACCAAACTTTGGGGAGCAGTATCCACACTTGAGGATAGGCTGGGGATCCAGGCCAATCTTAACAGGCTTGCAAGGTGGGTGGATGAAAATCTGATGGCATTCAATACAGAAAAATGCAAGGTGCTCCACCTTGGGGAAAAGAAACCCCACATCACACAGGCTCAGCAATGCTACACTCGCTAGCATCACAACCAAAAGAGACTTGGGGGTTATGACTGACCACAAGATGAACATGAGCCACCACTGTGATACTGCAGCCAGCAAAGCAAACACAACTCTGGCTTGTATCCATAGATGCTTCTCAAGCAAGAGTCAGGATGTTATCTTCCCACTGTTTTCAGCCTTGGTGAGGCCACAGCTGGAGTACTGCATGCAATTCTGGGCTCCACAATTCAGGAAGGACATGAAAGAGTCCAGAAGAGAGCCATGTGCATGAGCAGAGGGCAAGAGAGCAGGTGTTACGAAGAGAGACTGCAAGCTATGGGATTCTTCAGCCTGGAGAAGCGCAGGCTCAGGGGTGACTTGGTGGCAGCCTATAAGTACATAAAGGGTGTGCATCAGGATCTGGGGGAACACCTGTTCACCAGAGCACCCCAAGGGATGACAAGGTCCAATGGTCACAAATGCCTGCAAGACCATTTTAGGCTGGACATGAGGAAAAACTTCTTTACTGTTCAAACCCCCAGACTCCCCCCAGAGGTGGTGCAAGCACCTACTCTGGACACTTTCAAGAAACATTTGGATGCTTATCTTGCTGGGAACCTTTGACCCTAGCTGACTTTCTTCTCCTTGGGCAGGGGGCTGGACCCAATGATCTTACGAGGTCCCTTCCAGCCCTAATGTCTATGAAATCTATGAAATCATCTTTTGGCGCTTGATGACTTTTCCTGCCTTCAGCACACACAATTCTATCCAACTAGGCTGGATTGGATTTTGGTTTGTGAAACTAGAATGAAGCCCCTTGATCTAGCTGATGCCAAAACAACTGGGTTTCCATGGCTTCGAAGGGTAGCATGCAATCGGAAGTTGAGCTGTGAAGGAAACGGATTTGTTTCGGGAAGAAGCATTTTCTGTAGCCCGAAATACACACCCTGCACTGCGTGTAAGCAAACAACTTGTTAGAATAACAAACTGTGGTAATAAGATTATCCTTCTAATGGTTGCCACGGTAACCCATTTTCTCAAAATGCAGCTGTAATATCTTGATTTAATCATCATTGAAATAAACAGCAGCTTGAAGCAATTCAATCCCCTTACATTCTCTTGCTAACATGGCTTGCAGCTCAGTTCAGCCTCATATTTAACACATCTTAATAGGGGACCATATTCTGCCACGCAATACTTACATTTATCCTTTTGAAAGCACTGCTGAAGAACTTTTGCAAGCAGCTAGTCCAGGCCTGGCCAGCCCATGACATTCCTGCCACAAGTGGCACAGGCAGCTTGTGTGCACGTGGCATGCAGCAGACCATGGAGGGGACAGGCAGCACACTGCCACATAGGGGAGGGAGCAGGAAGCAGAGCAGCAGATGGAGTAGGGAACACAAGGCAGAAAGCAGACCCAGCAGGGAAGGGGATCCCTGTGGCATTCAGAGAAGATGCAGGCCTAATTTTGGCACTCAAAAAGGTTGGCCGCCATTGAGCCAGGCAACAAGTTGTGGTTACCTCCAGTGACCAGGCCACAACTGCGGTGAACCTCTGCGGTCCCGCATTTGAGCAGGTGAAGTAACCTGGAGTCTGCTCTTCCCAGCACCATTTCAAGGTATCAAGGCCCAGATCCAAAAAGGCAGGTGTGGAAACCCATTGGTCTCCGGGAACGTTTGAAAGCTGGGCCTGTGGCAGGGCGGTGAATCACGCTCAGTGCAGCATGCTGGTTCTGGGTGTCAGGGCGACAAGACAGAACCACGTTTCCCGGCCCAGGCGGGTTTCCCCACGCACTGGGTTAAGCCGCGAACCCGCCGCGAGGGGCAGGGCTCAGATTCCGTCCAGGGCTTTAACCGGGGGTCGCACACGGGCCGCTACAGAACAGAAGCGCCCAGCGATTCCCTCCGCCACGCCCCGAGTCCGATTCTCCGGCGGGCCCGAGCCCCTGGGGCCCCGCCCCCCGCGTGGCGCGGCGCGGCAACTCGCAGCTCCGCAGCCCGCAGGGACAGAGGGGCGGGGCCAGGCTAGGCAAACTCCACCCCCCACGCACTCCACGCCTGCGCACTCCAGAGCAGCGCACTCCTTTCTCCTCCCTTTTTCCCATGCTCGCGGCCGGGGCCAGACGCGTCGTTTGCATAAGCGTTGCGTCACGTGGCAGGTGGCCGCCTCTCTGCTTCCCGGATTGGTCCGGCTGCTCGGGGCCCCGGCACCGCCTCGCCGTGGGCGGGGCCGGCAGAGGTCGCTTCCGGCGGGAGGGGCGGTTGGAGAGGCGGGGCGGAGCTGCTCCTCTCCCCTCCCCCTTCGCGCGGAGCCCGAGAGGAAGCGGCGGGGAAGGATGCGTCTGTGGGGCCGGCGGTGACGGCGGGCGGGGCGAGGCGAGGCGAGGGCAGCCCAGGGCAGGGCAGGGCGCTGGGCGGGGAGCGCGGGCCGCCAGCGAGGGGCGCGGAGCCCCGCCGCGGGGCGTAGGCCTCGCCCCAGGTGTAGGCAGTGCCCATTCGGGCCTCCCCTCCCTTCCTCGCACCGCACTGCAGCCCCAGTCCCAGGGGTGCACAGGAGCCCCCCACCCTGCCGCCCCCACACACAATAGAGGGGCTCGGACATCGGGCTCCCCCACGACTCGGGCTCCCGACGCTTCCCCACCCCTGTCCGCTGGAGAGGGGGGCGTCTCTGGCCTGCTCTCCTGCCCCCCCACCTCCTCAACCATTCCTCCCAGGGTCCGGGCACCATCTCTGGCCTTTCCCTCTTGCAACCTTTGCAGCTGGTGCATTGTTAAGACTCTTGTCAAAGCTGAGGCAGAGCTGATGGGGTCCTGAGGCTGGGCCTGGGAGGGGGCAGGACAGTCGTTCATAGAGGGGATTTGCGTCAGGTTATTTCTAGCTGGATGGGTGGGGAAGTTCTAGTGAAGCTGCCTCGGCCCATGTTATGCGCTGGGTGAGACGCCAGACCCAGGAAGGAAATCAACAGAGACCCCTCCTAAGCCACCATGGTAAGCGAAAGGCACCAGGGGAGGGTGTGACTGTGTTGCTCACCCTGTGTGTTGTGGGTGGGTTTGGTGGTGCTGCACAGTTTGCTGCATGTGGTAGTGGATATGGGCTGTGGGGAGGATGGTATGTGTCTTTCTGTGGGGATGTACGTTTGTCTGGGATATAACTGATGATTTGCTAGTAGGTTGCTCGTCTTGCTAAAGGTGAGTATTAATATAACACACTTTCATTAAGGATGTTCTAGAGATACAAAGTTGTGTGCTCAAAAAAAATGCTTTTGATAATGTAGGGGTTTGTAATGGACATCTAATGCAACCAAAGTGGTAACCTGTAACAAAGAGTGTTAAAAACAGTGACTCCTTTAGTCAGGA
>NW_005842838.1:325440-344349 GCF_000455745.1 Alligator sinensis
CTTGTTACCCATCAGCTGATGCTAATACACGTCCGCCCATGCCTGTGGAATGATGCGTCTTGAATGATCGTGCCCTTAGATAAAAAATAATACTGGTTTCTCAAGTTCACCCACCAAAGAATTGGGATATAATGATTCCCAAATAAAAATCACTTCCTAAGCACAGAACATTTGGCTAGAATGTGCAGTGACATCCATGATGAGACACAACACGACCTCCCAGAAGCTGGTTCCAGGAGTCCATCCATGAAGATGCTGTTGTAGAATGAGGGCCTACAAAGTTTGTCTCCAGTTGTTTACAGAATTTAAAGTGTGGCTTTTACTTTCAAAAGCGATTATGTAAAAATGGATTCTTCTTACTCAGCATATTTTCTTGTGCGTATGTAGAATCGTGCACTTCCTCTAGTGACAACAGTGAATTTTCCCTGTTCTCTGTACCAGTTAGCTCTCGAGTGTCAGTAGAGCTACTGAAGAATGATTGGATCCTGTCCTTTCTGTACATCATGACATTAACTAGTCTTCGGTTAGTCTACCTGGTCTTTGAGATTTTTTTGTTGTTGTTGTTACATCTATATAATTCAGTATTGCTGCAAAGAGGTGATTTAGTTTGGTCTACAGAACCTTTGTCCCTGGTGACAGTGGACAAGAAGATGATAATCCAGATGGATTCTCAGTCCTCAATAGATTTGCAGGGCTTGCTGGGAAAAATAATGTATTCAAGTTTTAACATGGCATCTGTCATTGTGGTATTGGATTGTATTCCAAGAGTACATTAAGTATCATGACTATCAGCTCATGGGGTATAGGTTGTAGTTGTGTTGGGCTAATGACCTAGGCAGACAAGGTTCTTTAGGTAAATCTGATGACTTTTATTAGACCAACTTAAATAGCTGGAAAAATTCTTCTTGGCAAGCTTTTGGGTATAAATACCCTTCATCAGACTGATGATTCCTTCTTCCTTCCTGTCCCTGAGGAAAAGTTACATGTGGATTTTTTTAATGCATGACAAGGAAAAATTTCAGGTAGCCAGCTTAGATCAGTTCAGGACAAAAAGGAGGTTGTTAGTGTAACAGGGTTTGTTGAAGGATCATAGTATTGTATTCTGTAATTTATGGGGGCTGATTTGCTCCATGCCCATGTCGATTGAATTTCTGTAGATGAGTTGGGAAGTGGCCTTGCTAAGATGCATCCTTTCTACTCATCTACAGCCAGGGTGGAATGTAGTCTTCTAGTTAGCAATAAATAGGTAGTAGAACCTTACGTAGTTTGGTTAGAGCTTAACATGAGTGAGGAAACCAGGAGCCCTCCTAAACTCCATATTGATTAGACCAGTTGTGAGGGTGCATTTTCAGCCAACCAAGCAATTCCAGGGCTACACGCATTTGAGTTTTTTCCTGCCAGACACCACAATTTCAACTTCGATTGAGTTTAGCTTCACTCAGCTAAACTCCATCCATGAGCTGAACCTCAGCCAAACACTGGGTTAGCTGTATGACAATGACAATTATACAGATGGCACTTTCATATGCCTTGGACAGTGTTTCTCAACCAGGGTGCTGCATCACTCTGGGGTGTCTTGATCTCCTTTCAAGGGTGCCACAGGACATCATGCTATGTCAAGCATTTCATGCTATGTCATGCACGTGAAAACGGTTTAATGTGCAACACGTGCAGTTTATGGCACTGCAAAGAGGTTTGTGGTGCCACAACATGCCTGTGCCTGCACATCTGGATCCAGCATCTGTGTTTCCAGGAGGACTTACTCTTGCACAATTGGTCATAATTGGAAAAAAACTTTTTCTTTACAGTCTGCCTTCCAAAAACAAGATGTTTTATTTGCGGGGGTGTTTATATATGAGCAAATACATGGGTACAGAGAGATTCTCCATTAAATTAGTTGCTAAATTAATCTAGAACAAAGAGTGACATTTCCTACTGTGCGTCCTTAACCTGGTAGATTCACTGTTTCAGAAAGCCAAAGATGTATAGCTATATTTGAAGAGTTGTTTGACTTATGAATAGTAGCAAACAGTCGAGAGAAATACTTGGGCATCGTGTTCCTGGATATAAATTGATCACCCCAGGTGCCAGACAGGAATTTCCCCTTCCACATGGGTATTATATGTAGTACAGATGTAGTACAACTTTGTCTTCCTCCTTCTGAACCCTCAAATGTTTGCTTCTGTTAGAAGCCAGAATACTGGATGTAAGAGTCAAGGCACATCATACAATGGTAAATCCTATTTATAACAATAGACTCATTTCTTTCTTTGAATAACTTGAATAAAACTCCTGATTACAATGGCTTCTGTGGTGACCCTTCAATCACTTGTGTGTCATCTTCTCTCTCCTTCAGAAGATGTACTTGGGAGGAGCATGGGAGAGAGGATCTCTACAGTATGATAGAGAGCAAATATAATTACAAATCGTATTATTTGACTTGTGAAAGCAAGCATTATTTAACTGGGATTGAAACCAAAGAGGTTAAACAACAGGGCCAACAGTGGTCATTCTAGATCACATTTGGGGACACAATTTTTTTTTAAAATTGTTGAAGAATAATATTAGGGTTCAGTGCAAGTTTCTTTGTGTTGTTGCCTCTGAAGGATACTAAGGGAAACCATGCTCTTACGCAGTCTGTTCAGAAATATTTTATCTAATCTCGTGAAACTACTCGGGTGCAACCTGCCTCAGTTTTGTTTTTGGCTCTAATAATTAATAGTACCAATTTTAAAATTATTCTGCTGTTTCATAGTTAACTAAAGCCAGGAAATAGCCACACTGCCCTGTTTTGAGCTGCAAGTGATGTTAGAGCTTTCAGTAGAGCTGGTTCTAAGGAAAAACAAGGTCAGCTCTTTCACTCATGAGCATGTGTTTCTTTTTGTGAATTTGTCACATGATAAATGCTAATATAAATCATACAACTAGTAAGTAAGTCTTATCCTGTATCCATATCCCATATTCTCTTCCCTGTATCTGAAGGGGCATGATGAAAATTGATAGAATTTTGATGTCTTTCAGAGGTAGATACCATTCACCATATAAAATGAGTTAATTTGCCACGTTCTAGAAAAATCTCTTAAACACAGGGAAGCTGTCTGTCTTCCTACCTGTTTAGATGGCAGTATTCAAGCATTCTCCTTCTAGCACAGGCCTCAAAATATAATGTAACATGTTAATGATACTTCAGTATCCTTCACCAGTCTTGGGCAAAAGCTTTATATCTGTTTGGTTCAACCTATATAGGTTCAGTTCTTGAATGCTGAAAATGTTTCAGATCCTCTGCTATTCAGACGCAACTCTTTGATGCTACCAGTTGATTGTGAGAGTCTTTCCAGTTATGCTGGCACAGGGGCGGGGAGTTATTTCGGGCGGAGGGCCGTTTACTGAGTTTGGCATGTCATCAAGCCCAGCCCCTTGACAGGTGCCCTGGCCCTGGTTGCCATCTTGGGACCAGAAGTCCTGCCCCTAACCTCTGACCTTTGCCACCCAGAAGTACTCCTTTCAGCAAGGGGGTTTGCCATCTTGGAACCAGAAAAACAGCAAATTATATTCTAAAAATCAAACGTACTACAACGTTCGTTAATTTCATTTCAAAAAATATTTTTGTCCTGATTTACATGTCTTTGTGTAGTGTATATAGAGGTGATAGTATAGTAGCTTAAAATGAAGTATATTGTGGGAGTGTTGGTATAGGTATGTGGGGTGTGGGTGTCTATGTGGGATTTGTGGGGGGTGGATAGGTGTGTGGGTGTGTGTGGATTTTGTAGGGGGCCGTGAGTGTGTGGAGGGCCAGCTGGGGAGACATGTGGCTTGTATGGAGGGCGGAGAAATTGCCCACAGCCCACCCCCCACAGCAGGCAGAGCCCCCACCAAGCGTGCCTACAAGCTCAGGCTCCGCATTCTTGCTGCTCCTGGCCCCAGGGAACTGGCACGGGCCCCATGCTCCCACTTGCTGCCCCTTCCCCCCCGTTTGCCACCACTGCCCTTCTCCTGCCACTTCCGCATCTGCCCATGCCACAGCTTGGCAGGAGTGCAGGACCCATGCCAGTGCACCAGGTCCAGAGCCAGCGCGGCCCATAGCGGGGGCAGAAGGAGCATGGGGTCTGGGCTGGCAGGGGTCTATGGAGCCGGGCTGACTCCTCTCCCTGCTTGACCAGTGCAGCCCAACTCCATATGTTCCTTGCTGGCCCAGACCCTGCACTCCTGGGCAGAAATTGCTGCTTGGCGCAGGTGAAAGCGGCCTCTTCTCTTGCCGCCACCAGGTAATTTTAGCTGTGTCCTCCCAGAGCCCGCACCGCGCTAGGCTGCAGTACGGCTCCTTCGCCACTGCCTCTGTGCTGTCCAGTGCAGCAGCAGTGCCTGTGTGGAGCAACCGCACTGGGCAGCTCACAAGGTGGGGGAGTGCTTTTCGCCCATGCTGAGCATCAGTTTGTGCCACTACTGCTCAGCCCAGACAGGCGAGTATGGCATCGGGGCTGTGTGTGCTGGTCCCCACCTATACCAGGGGGACTGGGAGCAAGCGGGAGCACAGGAGTCAGTGATAGCCGGACAGGCACACAGGGCTTGCATCAGTGTCGTGGAGCCAGCGGGGCCAAGTGTGAGGCAGTAGGAGCGCGGGTTCCCAGCAGGCAGGGGCTCTATGAAACTGGACCAGCTACCCCCTCTCCCTGCTGGCACAGCCCAGCCTGGCTCCACACACCCCTGCCAGCCTGCGCTCCTGCTGGCACTGGCCCTGGGACTCCAGCGCAGGCCCTGCACTCCCGCACGCTGCTCACTTCCACCTCCCCTACCCCTACTGCTGCTTTCCCGCCTGCCCTCCAGCCACTCTGCACCACGTGGCTCCTGGCTACATGGCCAGACCACGGGACTCAGCATGAGCCGGCCTGGCCCCAAGGACTGGGGTGATCACCTGCGGTCCGCCCCTGCCTCCCACCCCTTCTTACCTGAATTTCCTGTTCCAGTGCAGGCAGGCATGGACAGCCCCATGGTCCCTGGCCAGAAGCCCCTGATGGGCAGGGGCTTCTGGCTGGGGGGTCAGTCCGGGCAGACCTTGCTGTTCAGGCTCCTGCAGTGGCTTCCCCTGGGTGCTACTGCCCCTGGCACCTGTCGTCTTTGACGGGCAGCCTGGGTAGATAAATATTTATTTTCTCAATTTTTTCGGGGCCTCACGGACTAGATAGAATGGCCTGGCGGGCCAAATCCAACCCTTGGGCCGTATTTTTGCTTACCTCTGTGCTAGCAGAATCAATTTGTCACTAAAACAACAGTTAAAGATTAGCTGCATCAAAAGTGACTTGCATTCAGCATGACACAACAGCCAGCTGAACCGAGACTAAAACCAGAATTAGATCATTTTTGACCCTGGATAATATAGCTTTAGCTCCCACAGAAGATTAGATTCGACACAAGCTCTAAGTATACTTCTCTTAGTGAATATGCAAAATTTTTTGTAGGATTTATATATATATATCACTGTAGCACTTCAGCGTGTTTCAGTGTATTTTACTTGATTGGCTAAATGGTCTGGGCTAGTTATTGTCTCAGAAAGTACTGAAATCCCCTTCTTGGACCTCTACCTATGTGTGTACAAGTGCAGTTGAAAGCAACTTTGTGGTATAACTAGTGTTCCGCATTTTAATTTTTTACTGAATTTCACCGATTAACTTCAATTTTTAAAAAAAATCAGGTAATTTTTCAGGCTTTACTAACTTGCATCCATTTTTTCACGTGCCCCCTGTGCCTCCTGCTCTAGGGCACCTGGGTGGTGTGGGCTGGGGTCAGGGCCAGTGCGGGGAGGTAGCTGGGGCCAGGCTGGGGGGCGGTGGGTTCCCCTTCTCCCCGCCCCTCCCTCCTGCAGACTTTCCTGCCCAGAGGGGTGCATGCGCGTGCATGCTCAGCTGCTGCCCCCTCTCATTTATTATTTTCTCCAATTTAAACTGATTTTCTTTCTTTTCTTCCTTTTATCCCAATTTCAACCTGGTTTTTGTTTGGAAGATGAATCCTGAAAAATTCCCGAAATTTTTTTTAAATAAAAACTGAAAATGCGAAACACTAGGTGTAACAGGGCGCTGACAGAAGTTACATTTTTATTGCATGATCAGCCCCCTGAAGCACTTTACAGCCATGCCCTGATAGAAGTGTACATGCAGAATGCTTTAAAAGTGCCTGGTCGCACAACATTAAATGAAGGTTCAGATGAAGGCCTTCCAAAGTGGAACACCTTCATTAAATTCTGTCAGTCCCTGCTGGTAGCACAGCAGGGCTGGGCTGATACACCTAAGCCCTGACCCCGGGGCTGTCATTAGGATGGGAGAGGAGGGAGCTAGCGCTGGGGTTTGCCCAGCCTGCGCTGGATGGTGTGGCAGGCCACACTCCACATTGGTTGGACAGACCCCAGCCTGAGCTCCTTCCCTTCTCTTCTCCCCCCTCTCATTCTGAAGACAGCACTGGAGCTGGGAGGGGAGGGTGGGTGAGGGGAGAGTGGCTGCAGACACACAGCCACTCCAAACTGGAGCAGGGTCCCTCAACCCCCTAGACCCAACAGTGAATGTGCATTGGGTTAGGGGGATTGCTGTAATTCGTGGCACTTCCTGTAAAGCACCCTGAATTACAGCAGGGAGCTGCACATCTGTCAGTACCCACAGTGTCTTATGTCAAAGAAGCAGTATAATTGAAATAAATGTTTTGAGAGCAATGCAGGGAAGGGGGTTTCCCTTAGGAAGGCCAATTTTCTCTTGCATCACCTCTTCCTTGAAAGACCTGCCTCTTCAGTCAAAGAGGGCAGGAGGCAGACTGTTCACAAATTCATTGGTGCAGACCTAGTTGGCTTTAGAGCAGGGCTGGGCAAAATGCAACCCGGGGACCAGATGTGGCCCGCCAGGCCATTCTATCTGGCCCGCAGGGGCCCCCCCAAAATTAAGGAAATTAATATTTATCTGCCCCTGGCTGCCTGTAATGTGGCCCTCAATGGCTTGCCAAAACTCAGTAAGCGGCCCTCTGCCCGAAATAACTGCCCGCCCCTGCTTTAGGGGGACAGAATGTGCACCCTCTTTCTCTGAGGAGAGAATTGGGTTCTAAACAAGGGGTCAACAACCTATGGCCTGCAGAGCCATTTGGTCCAGCTAGTGCACATGAGGCTTCTGTGGCATTTGCCGGAGAGGAATCTCAGCTAGGGGCACTTTCCCCTTCCCACTGCAGGCAAGAGTGCTGGCAATGCCGGGGTCCTAGTAACCACCCATCCACCACTGACCCAAACTGGGTCAGTCTGGTCCACAGCCCTAAAAGGCTGCCAACTGCAGCTCTTAGCAGTTACTAGGCCCCGTCCAGTTAAGAAAGGTATACAATGCAAGTAGCAACTCCATGCAGATTAACAAAAAAAAAAAGCCTGTTCATGCCTGTTTTATGTAGGCAAATATACCAGAGCTTGCAAAAATGGAATTAGATAGCATTTGCATGTGGCATTATGGATCTTTTTTCCTGAGCTGTTTAAAACCGGATCAGTTATTTTAGTAGTGGGAACTTAGAATCAGTCAAACTATTTTTGCATTGATAAAAAAGGGAAATGATAGCATTTAAGTGAAAAGCTTCCTGTGAAGAAATTGACTGGCTTAAGTCTCTCTCTCTTGACAACTACCGAGAAACAGATTGTTTCACTGTTGAGGTAGCATGCAACTCTTATATAAGCAAAAGGATTTGACTTTCTTACATTATTTCCTTAATTTTAGATGGTTTAAGACACTTTGACAAAAAAGACCTTTTGTAAAATCTTTCTGAAACTGTGGCCTAGTAGGTTGTGCAAGTAAGGACCTAAGAAGTTCAGAGTTCTAGTCCAGTCCAAAATTTGGCTTCTTTTTTTATCTTTTAACAAGTCATTTAACTTTTTCTCCCTCCATGGAATATTATCCCTGTTCTAACAGATTAGGAAGTGAAGATTGAGGTTTAATAGTTGTAAAGTTTTCTATAGGCAAGTGGTATTTGTAGAACTCTTATAATACCAATTCAGTGCTGCAGTAAGGTTTACTTGTAGTTGTGTCCCAGAATGCATCATTCTATGATGTTAGCTAGCCTGGCTGTTTGCTATAAAACAGGCTTTGTCAAAATTCAACCCCGTAATAGGATAACGCGCATAAATTTACTGGCTTACAAGTAAATTTTGGCAACGTTTAAGGAAAAAGAGGATCAGAATTGATCTTACAGTAGAAAATCAGTTTTAGCCTTAACTATTGAGAAATTAGCATCTCTAATAAAACCCAGGTTTCCAAAATAGGTTGCTGCTCCTTCACCATGTATGCCTGTGGCACTATTTTGCAAAATGTATATAAACATATGCTCCATGTCTCTAAGAACCCAAATTAAACTTGTTACTATGTGTCCATCTGCTCCAAATAGCCATTTTAGTGGAGTTACTGGAGTTCATTTGCCTGTGTGCCGATAAGTTAGTGAACAATGTTGAAAGTGGGTAAGGACTTTTCAAGATTGGGGTCCTTAACTGATAGAGAACTTGATTTAAGTAGCTGGAAAAATTTGAGAGGCATCAAACTACTGTAGATGGAATCAATTTCAGTTAGCATGAAGGTTAAGGTTTAGTACATAGAGAAGGAGACATGGGCAAAAATTTGAGGGAAAATACTCTTAAACTTGAGAGTACATAATAAGGTGCTTAATGATCAAAGTCAATATGCTTTATAAACAAAATCCTTCAAGTCTTAATTTTTCACGTTAATTCATGAAAACTTATTTGAGCTTGGCATATTAGGGAGAAAGAAATGTACACTGATTACATAATTAATATGAAACATTCCTTATATTGAAAGAAACTTCAATTTTTACCTAAGAGTAATATCAAATTAAATCTCTTAAAGTCTCTGTCCTTGCTCAGCCAGTAGATATCCTGTAATATCAGCAGCGATCCCTGCAAATTAATGTAAGCTTGATTCCTGGCCCTGTTGGGACACCTGTACATGTGCTCCAACATGTTCTGATTAGAACACGTTGGAGCAGATTCAATTAATTGACTCTAATCAGAACGCTCCAGCATGTTGCAGGGTCTTGTGTATTCAGCATCCCCATGTTTCAAAATGGTGGCAGGGGCGCTTTAACTAAAACTCATTAAATGATACACAAGAATGCTGCTGACATTTTAATTAAAATGGCTCCTGAGAGTTGGTCTAATTAAAATGCCCCCCGTCCCACTCCAGAGTATGTGTAAATATGCCCATGGTCTCTAATATATTTTGGGTGTTAATTCAGCATTGTTCTACTTTATCAACATTAGTTCAACTGTTTATGTCATCTGCTGACCTCATTTGCCGAACAAAACTGAAATGTCAATTGCAGGTCTTATGCTAAGAATTTTTTTGCTTTATATGTTTCTGTTAAACATTCAAGTTGATCAGTCCAACTGCTGATATGTTTGGAGTTGGCAGTTGGACTAAGGAGAAGAGGGGAAAAAAGAAACTCTCCTACAGGTGATATCATCCAAGAACTAACTTGATCTGCTGAGCATTCTTTTGTTTTTCTGGAACCTTGTAGTCAGTGAGAGCAGTTCCTTCTGATAAGAGGCTCTGCCCTGTGAAAATGTATGCAGGGATGCAGATGCTCTCCCCTAGGTTAGATAAACATGTTACATTTCTTATGAAACTGGAGCCTACTTGTATGGCAGATTTATTTCCAACTATTTTCTCATTCAGGTGCTGAGAAAGCAGTAGTGTTTTTCTTCCTTTTATTGCTCTATTAAATATGTAAGTTTGAATCCCATTACCCATCTATGAGAGAGAGCGAGGAAGATTTTTTTTTTTCTTTTTCTTCTCTTCCCTGAACCCAGGTCTCATTTATAACCAGTCTGAACAGATCCACCACACATCAGAGACTCTTTCCTGGGGTCATAGTAGACTTTTATTTTGGCCTCCATTTTCAGCAGCTTTCCATGGCATCCAGTTAGTTGTCTTCTGTTTGTTTCTTCCTCTGTTTTATGACTGGGCAGATATGGCCACAAAGACTGCAGGCATTCATTTTTTGGTAAGTTAATCAGCTATTTCTTTTTTAAGGATATTGGCTTTTGTGGCTTTCAGTTGAAGGCCAACTTCTTTTGTGATGGAAAGGGCCTGCCTGTGTGTGTTTCTGTTTTATTTTTGCCAGGAAACTATTCAATATTACAGGTGACTTCTGCCTTTTAAGTAAAAAGCTTTCAGTTTTTTTTTCTTTAAGTAGTACTTGTTTTTAAGTCTTTCTCAAAATAATAGTTTAAACTGTAAAACAGAGAGAGCTTTTATTCATTGTTTTATATGTCTTGTTACTTATAGATTGAAGGCAATTCAAGACAAAATTCAGAGGAAATGGGCTTTAAGTATTTGTGCTCTGAGAAGGGACTTTAGATTAGCCTTTCCAGACCTTTAGAGTAGCTTCCTCCATACTAGAAGTTTCTTTTCTCTTCTTTATTCACATTATAGGGGCTGCTAGACAGAGGGCAGGGACTCGGGCTCTTTTTGTCTGTGTACAGGTGTTACATTTCTACTGGGAGAATCACAGCTCTTCCAGTAGAAACCACAAGTGTACAGATGCTCGCACAGTTTCTCCCAGAAGAGAAATGGCAGTTCCAGGAGAAATATTACCTATCCCCAAACACCATAGAGGTTGTGCTGGAAAAGAGTGAATGCCTGTACACTTCTTCACTGTTTAACTCCTCCTGAGGCTGGGAAATATTCCCCATATCTTCCCAAGACTGGGGTCACCCTGGCCTGAGGGGAACGCAGGGAGCAGCTGCCGCTTACCAGTCCTGGGAGGAGTTCAGCAGTGGGGAAGGCTTCTGTGCCTTTCCCAGACTGTGGTCACCACTCTGGTGACACAACTGTTCCTGTTCCTCCTGTAGAAGCCACGAACTGCTCCTGCTTGCTCCCCAAAGCGGAGCCCCCAGTCTGAGTAAACAGAGGCATTTGCTGGACTGCTTCTTTTACTTGGATCCCAGCCACTGAAAGCCAAGTAAAGAGCAGCCACCCCTTGCTCCCCACCCGTTCCTCAGACCACGGTCCTCAGTCTAAGGAGCAGGCAGGGAGTTTTGCCTTGCTGCTCCAGTTCTCTGGGAACAGGAAGACTGGAGCAGCTGCTGCTCCACACTTTCTCTAGATCTAAATTACCTAGTCTTGGGAATGCACGAAGAGCAGAGGAGAATGGGTGGTTGTAGGCTGAACACCTGTAGCCACTCCCTTACCCAGAAACACTTCTAGCAGTGGAAAATTTCCCCTGCTAGAAATTAATACCTGTTTGTTGCCTGTTGCTCCTACTTTCCCATGATATGCTGGAGGTATGTTTTATGCAGTGAAGTCTTTATTACATTTACAGCTGGGGCTGAGTTTCCCTCTCTTCCATCTCAGAGTGCGGTGGTACAGTTGTACCCTCCTTTGATTTCCGGTCCACCCAGAGTTTAAAACCCAACTGCAGCAGGTGTCTGCACACCCTGCCCATGTGGGTCCCAGCTGGTTTCCATGGAAACACTGGGATTGCGGGGCAGTGACAGCATGGGGCCAGGGCAGAGCCATGATCCACTCCACACATCCCTGCCCACAGAACTGGGGCTGTGCTCCAGGAGCCCCATGCTATCACCGCTCCAAAGACCAGCCAGGAGTCGCACAGGCAGGCCACGCAGCTGAGTGAATGGGATGGGGCCACAGACAGGCAGGGAGCTGCATCCGGGACCAGCTCTGGGATTGTGGGGAGGTGACAGTGCGGGGCTGGGGCAAAGCCAAGATCTGCTTCCTGCACAATGCTGCCTGTGGAACTGGTGCCTGTCGCAGGGGCATGTGGGCAGCACATCATAGCTCTACTCCAGCTCCAACCCCCTGCTGTCACTGCCTCAAGATCCTGGGATCTCCCTGGCCCCCACTACCCGTCTCGCTCCCAGACATAGCTGCCTGCGGTCCCATCACAGCTGCCCGGCTGAGTGCCCTGTCTGTGTGGGTCCTGCTCCCAGTGGTGATGATTAGTGGCATATCAAGACCAGGTTTTAATGGTCTTGATATACTACTAATAAAGATGTCCTTTTTCTGCAATTCTGCTATTACCTGCTCCTCTAAATGCAGCTTCTATTTCACAGCCCTGCAGATTGTTTTTAACTCTAACTAAAAATACCAACTAGTGTGGAAACCATTAACTCGGGTGAACAACAACTTAAGTGTGGAAATAACTTCTAGTAAAGCATTGGATGTACACTGTTAAAATACTCAGGAAGACTAGATTTTATTTTATGAGTCTGAAAGAGATGTAAATTTTATTTTAATTACAACAGGACTAGAGAAAAAACATCTGATTATTTTTTGCCTAGTTGTGCTTTTGTACATAATATATGATATAGCAAATTAATGCACATTCCAGTAAAGTTATTTGTTTTCTGCTTCAATCTTAAACTGAATAATATAGCTCTAGGTCCCTAGCATGTTAGTAAAGCTTTTGGGTTTTTTTCAACATGAGAAAAATGTCTTGTGTAGTATGTGATTGTGCCCGCCTCCATTCAAGTAGGCGCTCCCGCGCGGCCTTTGCCCGGACTAGAGATCGTGTCTGTCCTGGACTCGCAAGTGGACCCCACGGGCTACCCCTGCTGACATCAGGGGGACCCCTTAACTCGCCTGCCACGACTTGGGATGTTACCTCAGTGGAGGGGCTCCCCCTTGGGGCAGCCTCCAGGGTCACTGCGTCTCCCAGCAGGCACTCTTGGGGCTCCAACCTCCCCTACATCCCGGCCACTCGCCACCTTGGACTATCGGTCTTCGGGCCTCTTTGGTGTCCTCGGCTCCTCCCCAGCTCCTGCCCACAGCTTGCCAGCCGTGCGTTTGGGTCTTCAGGTCCGGTGTATGGTCCGTGAGGACCTCCGGCCTGGTCCTTCCAATATGGCTTCCTATCGTTCTAATCTAATCACCCTGTGATGTTATGTGCCTACCCCACCACCAAGCTAACCAAGGTTCCTAAACTAAGGAGCCAGGAGGCCCGCAAGGGTGCCTCTGGCCTCTGGGCCACGTGGTTCACCCCGGGCTCGGGTTCCACCGCCCCGGCGGCTCACCCATTGGGGTGTTGAATCCCCGCCTCTTCCTAAGGCCGCTGTGGGTCGCGGAGGTCCACCGTCCAGCCCTGCTTCGGGTCTTCGTCCACCCCCTGATGCGTCCCGACGAGGCCCCATTGGACCTGCCCCTCTGTTACCCCTTCTCCAGATCGTCCACGGGCGCTGCCGCTGGCTCTGCTGCGATTGCAGCTGCTGGTTCCTCTGGCAGCGTTACTCCCACCTTCACTGCCGCCTCTGCGGCTGATGGCGCTGATGGCTCTCCAGCTGATCCTGCTGCCGGTGTTACAATCAGCTTCCCCGCCGGCTCTGCTGTTAAGGTTGTAGCAGGCTTCCCTGTCGGCTCTGGCACCGACGATGCAGCCAGCTTCCTTGCCGGCTCTTCTGTCAGCGTCACTGCCGACTCTCTCGGAGCCTCTCCTAGCTCCGCCCCCGGCCTTCCACGCTGCCGGGCACGGCGGCTGATTCCTTCTGCGTGAGGGCTCTTGCCTCCAGCCTCCTTGCATCAGCTGCCCCGCCGCATCATCGGGGCCGCTTTTTATCTCCCCCGGGCGGCGTCCCCCGCCCCCGCTGCTCGGCCACAGCTGTATATATGTGCGGCTAATCACCCTCACCGGTGGTTTTGCCGCACGCCTCTCGTCCAGCTCTTCAGGCTCTACAAGAGGTAAGTGGGGCTCTCTTTTGGCCTGGAGTCCTCCTGTCACCCCAGCTCCCCTGGGGCAGTGATAAACCACACTCTGTGCCCTTCTGTCCTTCAGAATCCTGATCTGCCCATGGTCCCCTTGGTAGGCTGCTGTGGGAATGAGAGAGGGAGAGTAAGGGTGTTTATACATGTGCGGGGGCAGAGGGGGAGCATCTTGTGTATCAGCCACCATTATTAAGCATGGGCACGCTGATAAACAAGACACTGGAGGTTGCTGGAGTGAAATAGTTACCACAGTCCAGCAGACTTGATTAATAGTCTGCTCCGAGGCACTGTCATTAAGCAGCAAGGCTGTTCCAATGCAGTGTGTGTCTAGGCACCCTAAATTCTTTGCTTGAATGGGTGTAGGAGAGAATGAACATGAAAAAGGTAACTGCTTTGCATCAGCTTTACCCAAAGGCACTGGTTATGATTGTTGCGTGGTTTGGAAAGGACCAGGTGGGGATGACCCTGGTCTAGTCTTGGCTACTTTCATTCCTTCAGTTCCTGCGAGAGGTCAACCCTCTGCTCTTCACTGTAGTATGCACATATGGGGTCCCATTTGTAGCTGCAAGATATAAGGGACAAAGAGGCTTACTTGCATCCTGAAATGTGTGGTGCCTTGACACTTCAAGGTGCATTAAAATGATAGCTTTTTTTCCCACCCCCCATCCTCTGTAGATGAGGTTTTTATTCATAGTTTGCTGCGCCTCATGTAAGTTTTTGAAAAAGAGGAAAGGTTATTCATTTTCCTTGGTAGAGTTCTTCACATAAGTTTGAGGCTGTCTTTGGGTTTGGGAATAGCTCTCCGGCACCCACATCTAGTTGTTGTATTTGGGACAGGAGTTAAACAAAACAGTTCTATAATGTTTTGTTTCCAACGCCATTTTTTTCTCCCTTTTCCTGACCCAGCCACTGTAGAAAGAAATTACATGTAGTCGGTGCATTTGCTCTACAACAGGGGTTTTCAACCTTTTTTAATAAGCGTACCTTTTTGGACTCAAAGTTTCAGATCCTGTTCCCCATTATATCGTTTTCTTGTTTTTAAGGGTGGGGGGGCAGATTGAGGCCCCCCCCCAGTGCGGGAGAGAGTGGGGCTGGGGTAGGTGCTGCACAGTGGGTGCGGGACAGAGCTGTGAGTGGTTCGTCTGGAGTGGCTGCAGCCCCCCACTCCGTAGCCCCGCTCCCGCGGTAGATTCTATGCAGCCGGGCAGAGCCAGGGACTGAGCCGCTCACACCCCGAGGGGACATGGGGGTTATGTGCCCCTGGATCTGTGCACAGGGTGGGCTAAGGCTGGGGCAGCACTGAGCTCTTCTTAGCGGGGGGTTGGTGGGGCTGTGCTTGGGGAGGGCGGTGGCAGCGGTGCTAGGAGAGGGCTACGGGAGGGGCTGCAACCACTCTTGAATTCGCCCTAGACCCCCCCCAGCCCCTCTCCCAGCACCACTGCATCCCGGCCCAGCCCCCTGCAGGGAAGAGCCTGGCACAGCCCCAGCCCTCCCTACGCGCAGATCTGAGGGCACGCATCCCCCATGCCTTCCCAGGGTGCACGTAGAAGCGGTGCTGGGAGAGTGGACCGAATGGGGAGAGAGCTTGCACGCAGCGGAAGCTGCCTGGCTATTGGCTGAGGGCAGCGACCCAGCTGCCAATCAGGAGAGCAAGTTGGAGTCAGGGGTAAGAGTGTGGGGAGGTGCTGCAATGTGTCATGTGGGCCTGGCGGTGCCTGGTGCTCCCCTCCCCTGGGTAAGAGGCGAACCTGCCAGGGGGGAAGCCACCACTGTGCCCTGGGGCGCACTCTGTCCCTCCACTGCCCACCTGGGTATACCCCTGAAGACCTTTCTAAGTACCCCTAGGGGTACGCATACCCCTGGTTGACACCCCCGCTCTACAAAATACAGAGCTTGCAGTTCTTACCCTGAGGCTCTTTCAGTGTAAACATTCCTGGGCTGATTGGTGTTTTACTAGGACAGTGTGGGGAGAACTTTTGCTCAAGACGGATTTGATTGTTAACAGGAGTGGATGCCAGAGAATTACCTAGAAAACCTGACACTGGGATTTCCCCATGCAGTTGCAGCTCCAGCATTGGCAGTCTCTGGCAGACAGTTAAGATACTGGATTATGCTTACAATAGCAGTTCTCTGGAGGGAAATATGCTGCACAGTCAGTTTTCTTCCATTCAGTTTCTTATTTAAATTAATGAAGTGTTATGATTAGCAAATAAGTGTATTTTTAGGGCTCCATAGATTAGGATTACAATCAAATGCAAAATAGATGCTTGTTTGCATGTTACTTTGAGGATTGTTCATACAGTTGGATAATTTACTTTCATCTAGCTCTGTTTCATGTGTTTGCAGAACTGTAAGCAGTAAAAGATTTTTCAAGAGCATGAGCTTCTTAAATACACTAAGGCAGATTGTACAGTTTGGCAGAAGTAGGTAAATATGACAGTTTTAGAGCTCTTTTGCCACCTCCAGATTATGACTGAGGGATGCAGCTACAACAGAGCACAATGAGTTAGGGAGTCATCTCCAAAGTACTCTCACATACCATGCCTTTGTCCTAGTGAGCAAGAGGAGCACTGTTCTGTTTTGAAAGTTAAGTCAAAATCTCTCCACAAAAATCTCACTGACTCCTAGTAAAAAGATGGAAGAGTTTAACCACTAATTCCTTTCTTAATTCATGTTGCATATTGCCACGAAACATTCTTTGTGTCTTCTGTGCCAGGTGAGTACGGAAATTCTAGGCTTCTGCAAAATGGCATTTATATTGTGAGCTCAAGCTTCAAAATCCTAACACTTCTTTTGAAGTGTTTTGAACACTTTCCCCCTTTTCTTTTGAACATGGTTTTTTTCCCTGAGAACATTCCTTTATTCACCCAGAATGCCAGTGGAATTGACAGCAAGAAATGGGGCACCAGGTTATGCACCATGTTTGACCTGTTCCCATGATCTTATTTGTGCAAGTTTTAGATGTGCTTATCTAGATAAAAGGCAGTTTTATGCTTTGTCTTCTGTATTGACGTAGTTTTACAAGACAATGAGCCTTTTCTCAAAGGACAGTTGCTCAAAGGAAGTGTCTTGTGATTGGAGCTGAGCTTTTCAGTCCGAGTTAAGACCACAACTCTAATGTTAGACATAACTCCATCTTGATTTACCTGTCTATAAAATGTTTATGATGCACAGTTTCTCATATTCTTGGAGTGTAGAAAGCATCTTACTATATAGTTTGGTTTTGCTTCTTCACATTTGTGATAGCTATCACTAGGTTTTATGCAATCACATTTACTTCTCTGGATTTTTAATTCAGGTTGGCAGCTGGATTTAAGTCAGTATCATTTGACAGCCAGCACCCCCAGATTGCCAGCAGCCTACAAATCAGTTTGAGAATGGCTGGTATAACATTCACTTAAGTGAGGAACTGCTTAGTGTTTGTAAGATGCTGTGGAAAAAGCTTATTCAGCTCATGTTGTAGCCATCTTCATTTGTCATTGCATTTGACTGTCTTCTGAAAGAGAAAAGATGTGGGTTGTATCCATTAGGTTCAGGTGAAGATGGAGCATACACAACCTGCAAGGTGTCCGGGTTGGCTGTATTTGCTGCTTATCAGTTGAGATGGCTCCAGTGTTCTGGGTCCAATTCTTGTTTATTAAAATACATCCTTAAGTTTAATTAGCCTTTTAAATTCTGCCTATACGGGAACATTTGAGAAAGCTGATTACTTAGGTATTCTAAAAACTTATCCTCGCTTATGTATATCAGATAACTTATGGGTTGGATGATTTGTTTCACACAAGTGACAACCTGATTTCTTGCATGTAAGTTATTTCCTTTGCACGGTCCACTCCAGTAGTGTCCAACCAGGAGTCATTCTTAGCCCTTGGGTGACTGCAAAGAAAAGTATATTTAATATTGCATAGGAAATATGCTCCCTGAGCTGCACTCTGGGGATCTTTAAAATGAAGAGCCATTTATAGGCAGAAGGTAGGAAATGCAGCCTCTTACTGTTTTGCCTGCAGTTTTAGGAGCAGTTCTGATGTGATCTGGGAGCAGTCTGAGCAACTGCTGGCCCTTCTCTTGCTTAACTGCTCAGTAGCCTACAGGCCTAGCCATCTGTTGCATCACAGGGCAGGGAAGGAAAAGAAAGTAGCTCTAGTTGTTCCATTACCTGCTTCTCATCCTCACTTGATACATTTATGATCTGTTACTTTGAGACCTACAGTGGGTTTTGGCTTATAGCAAGGCAGTAGATAGGGCAGTTTAACAATTCACTGACATAGCATCTTATAAATCCATGGTTTTAACATGGGAATGAAGCGGATCACCAGATTTTTTTTTTTTGCATTCAGGCAAAAACTCTTGAAATGGCACCAAGAGAATGAGCTGTTTCTGAATGCAGAATGAAACAGCATCTAGTTTCATTTCATTAAACCACAGACTACGTGTGTTACATGCAATAGGGAGATTGAGTGTGAAGCTTGAACTCCCTTGATTTGCCAGTAGTATATCAATATGTATAATATAAGGATTATTTGCTTCCTGGTGTGCGTATAGTTGCAGATACAGATTTTACCTTGAGCATTGCAGGTTAAGGGTTATCCAAGAATCTCCTTAAGTGCCAGCTACACCAGCAGCAGTCCCTCGATTCAAGGATGATCTCTGCCACAGCTCTCGATGGGCCTTAAGGTGACTTAAGAGTGCAATCCTTGAGTCACAGATCCATCTGCAGAAGTTGCAGTTCTTTCTGTAGTGAAGAGTAGGCTGCAGGATGGAATTGCTCTCCTTTTCCTTCCTTCTCTCTCTGCTCTGCTTTAAAGGAAATATGCTTTACCTTTTAACAGGCTACTGCTTGCTTGAGGTTAGCAGTGGAGTTGGTTGGCAGGCAGCTTCTCCCAATTCTAGATGTTGACATCCATTTACTTGAAGTATGCCTTCTATGTGTCCTTGTTGCATTCCTGTGGCTGCCATGGTATCTTATGCCATTACTAAGCAAAGAGCAGACCACTTGTTTTGGGAGTCAGCAGTTGAGCATCCACATATAGTGTCTGGTCCAGTGAAGTTGATGCTTGAGGATCACCAACTCAATGCTGGCAACACTGGTTTCAGCAAGGATGATGGTGTTTATGTGGGGTTGCATAATGACTGCAGCATTTGTGGGGGGGCGGGGGGGGGGGGGGGGGGGGGG